>NC_047056.1:51684277-51987307 GCF_000738735.6 Corvus cornix cornix
TCAGACATGTAGTAAGAGGAGCTTGGTTCTCACTGTATGAAAGCCTAGCATTTCCTAAAAATCTCCAGAAGTTTCTTTAACAGAATGCCCAGAATAAAACCAGTTCTCTTAAACACAACTGCTAGTAATTTTAGAAATATACGGCATTGAGCTACACTATTTATTTACTTTACCTACCTGCCTGACTGGGATATACAGATACCATCCCATCCACTATAGTTTGTCTAGCTACTCTGACACAGCCACAGTAAGGACCTGTCAATATGAAGGACTGGAAAATACATATTTAATATGCTGTAACTGTGCAAGACTTTATATTATTTGAATTGCTTGATATGGAATGCTGTTCTTAAGGCAAGCTACTCACATTTTCTGAGGTCTCCTCTCATTTCTGTAGAAAATAAGTCCACCCTGGTGATGCCATGATGATTTTTTGCTTTTTCTTTTATACCCCTGTTATATCTTTTTACAACTTCTGTATTCTTAGTGCTTTTTGCCTACATTCTTGGACTTGTTTGTTCAGCTAAGAGACCAAACATTTTAGAAGCTTTGTAGGTAGGGATCATTGCGTCCCAGACCCCAAGGTCCTCTCCAGAACACATTCTGTAAACTAAGATAGAACCATCCAGGGGAAGGCTCCTTGGGGAGGGGGGGGCTCACTCGAGCCTCTCATAGGGGAATCTTTGATAGATATGCTAACTAGTAAGACGTATAATGTTATGCTCAATCTATTGTGTGTGTGCATTGCAGTGTGCATTTCGGTGCGTTCCACCTGGATGTGTGCACCTAAGGATCTTTAAAATAAATGCCAGGTAAAATCCCTTTTCCCATTCTAACTGTGTTTGACTCTTGATTTTAAGACCAGGAAAAGGCATCACTGGAACTCAGGGTAGGGAATGAAGGGTCTGGCGCTAGTTGGGTATCTCTGAGGTAACCTGAGCAGCTGGAAGCACTGACTTGCATTCATGCAAGCAGGAGTCCCAGCTGCAGTACTTTTAGGCCAGGTATTAGAATGATTTATGTTAATATTCTTGGTAAAAATGTGCAGATGATTTGGTAAATTCTGATATAAGAAATGAGTGCCTATTGCAAATGTAGAGTATCTATATTTTTTTCATATAAAATTTGGGGTTTTCAGTTTTCATTAACCAAATTGTAAGTTTCAACAGCATTCTTTGCTTATTGCTTAATAGAATTAATTTTTATTATTGAACATTTATTAGTATAAATAATAGTTATTAATAATATCAATTATTTTTTCACTGTGGTAGCAATAATCTCATAATCGGGATTCACCCCAGGGACTGTAACTGCATACAGAGTTGTATTATGGCAGAAATGCAAGAATAGGGAAATTGGCTAGCATCATACATGTTTATCTCAAGAGAAGTGCACGGACAGCTGATCTTCACCAACACTAGACCTGGAAGCAGCAGGAGCAAGTTAATGCGGTCATATGTGCACTCATTAGACTCATGTGCCAAAAAGTCAGGTCTATCTTGCCTTGTGGACTAAGTATCCTGTCATGGCTGTCCCATGCCATGTGCACTCTTCCTGATTCTGCCCTGAATCTGTGGAAGGGAACAGTGCAACTCTGCTCTTGCAGTACAACTTCAGGACAATGGTCCATTTCACGGCACTGACATACCCCCAAAAAATTATGTCTCCATGAAGTTATGGTTGTAACCTTTCCTTGCTTCCTATTACAAGCTTCCGGAGGAATTTTGTCTGAAGTTCTCTCGGTAAAATGATGATCAGAACAATTATCACTAAGGCAGCCAACAAACAAGCACAAAATATGAAGACTACAGGAAAACTATCCTTATAAGCACTGAAAGGGAAGGTGAATGACTGGAATCAGCTGTCTTGGAATGGCAGATAAATAGGGGTTACCACACCTTTTGAACTGTCAGAGTGCTTGCTTCTTTGATGACTTTGAATTGAGAAATCAGCAGAAAAATCCTGACCGTGACTCTGCTGATACAAGTGTATCAATATTTTATACCTAACTGTCCTCTATTTTCTCTGTTCTAAAATCTAACATATCCTCCTAATGCTTAAATGGGAATTGAACCATGCTCAAAGATGTGCAACAGAGAAAAGCTGTATTTTCAGCAATAACTACTTATTTACGTGTGAAGCCTCTCCATTTTTTGCTAACACTCGCAAATAACCCAGTTACCTACACAACTCGTAGGTATGCTCAAAACCTAGCAGGTCTTTCTGCCTTTAAAACATTCCATCCCCCCTGCATTCCTCAGCACACAGTAGCAATTTTTGGTGTCATTTACGTTATATTATGGGAAAACTTGCAGTATAAATAAAAAATATTCCCCCAAACTGAATACAGTCTTACACATAAAGTTTTTGTTGATTGGTTAGATAGTTGGTGGTTTGTTTGTTAGGTTTCTTTTGTAGTTAAGGTAAAAGCTATTCATGTCTCTAGCTCAGAATGCTATTTGGTAACATCATTACATATTTATGCTAAGAGAAGTCTTGTCCTTTTGGTCAGCCTTTTCCCTCAAACTCAGAGTTCAGTATTGGTAGCAAAAATACTCGCCAGTTCCTATAAGTGTTGTCTTTGAAGTGGCTAGTTACTTGTTTTGAGATATTTTATATGTTCGGAGACAAGATATCATTTGTCGTCTCACAGCCAATATGCTCTTTTAGTGGGACAGCAATAGATAGAACAAAAATTTGACCCAGATTGTCCTCAAGGCACTCACTAATCTTGTATGAACAGATAAATCATGACCACTATAATAATAAATACTGTGGTTGCATCCTGCTGTATCTGAGGTGCAATCCCTATCTGAAGCTTCCAAGCAGTTGGGATTTCCATTGCTTCTCTTTCCATCATGGAGTATGAGAGCCTGTCCTTTCCCCTCTCTACTGCTACATTAATCAAGTCTTTATCTTCCTTGGCAGCCTAAGAACAGAATAACTTTGAGAACCCTACATGGCTGGTTAGATTTTTTTTCTCCTGAGTAAGATACTTGGGGACACTCACATGTACAAACCCAAGTATATTATGTGGGTATAATCCTCATATCCTTAGGATATCAAGTTAGAAAGCACCTGTCCATGGGAATTTAACACAGGCAAAGTTTTCATTAGCTTGGACAATTAAGGACATTAAGAAGCTCTCTACTGAAATTAAAGTCTTCAAAACATAATCATAAAAGAAAATCATCAGTGTCTTTTCATACACCACACAGAAAGTTAACATTGTTTATGAGGATTTTAATCCGAACTCACATGAACTACAGAAAATTTGTATATAGTTTCCTGTTTTATATATATATATTCCTTCTCTTCTGTTGGCAGAAGACACAGATACTAAGTCAAGTAATACCAGTAATCACAGTAATTGAACAGTTCAGTGGTCTGATAGACCAGTCGGCAGGTGGCTTGAGAGGCTGCTAAGGTTTTAAAGCATGTGACTAGTTTCATGAAATTGTTTAAACACTACAGATTTGTGCTTTTGCAGATAAATATCAATTTATTATGGAGGATGATGCTGACAAGAATTAGAAGTTCCATAGAAGTGACAAAAAGCACAGAACATTTTCTTCTCTGACTCCTGATCTGTATGTTTTAAAGGTCCAAATAGTTGGGAGTAGATATTCAGTTGTTGAATTAAAATTACGTATTTACTGGTATAAAACATTGAAATTGTTAATTGGACTAATTTAAAGACACATTAACAAATGCCTGAGTCTTCTTACCAAAGAGGTCCTATTATTTATAGGAATGTGCTATGCTGCATACATTATTAAAACTCAGCTCTGGAACTTCAGGAAAGGTAATTGCAGATTGGCACTGGTTTGGTTTCCTAATTAGCAGAATAAGGTCAGGAACATGTCTTTTTGAGACTGTAACAGGATGCAATATTTAGTTATTACTTTCGGTTCTTCACAGTCACAAAAAATGTTCTTCCTGCAAATTAACATTCATTTTCAGTTTTAGGGTTGCTATGCTGGAATTGGTCTGTGCATTCTGTGCTACTTATTCAAATATGAAATTATAGATGCCGCTTAATTTAAAATATCCCATGGTGACTTGTAAAAAAAAATCAACATTCTTTTTTAAACAATAAGTTAGGAGAAAATTATAGGAATTTTGCCCAGTGAATAAGGTGTATGGGTAGTCAAAAAAGTGATCAGATTCTCATTTTTCATTTTTGCTTCCTACACAGCAGTATAATGCCAATTTGAAGCTAATAATTTCAAGGTCTTTTTGGAGTTGGATCATAGAAATATTACACCTCTGAGGACTTGTACACTGGTAGTCAAAGCATGTTGAAAGGCTTCAGACTTCAGGAATGTTGCCAAGGATTTTTCATATCAAATGTTGTGCAAGCTGCAACACTGCAAGACACTGCAAGGAAGATTCTCAATAGTTTATAAATAAAGGTATTGATTTATTTATTTTAATTGCTTTTTTTGACTGGTTACTAGCCTGCTGCAAATCCATATATAGGATGCATATGACAGAGCACGGCACCTTTTATTTTCCCTTTTTTTGGGATGCTCTTCTGACTGACATTCATGCACTCTATGACTTCCCAAAAATGGGAGGAGAGAATTGAGTATTTTCTTCATCCTGCATGTCTGCTTATTATTTTTACCGCATGTAAGAAGGGGCAGAAATACACCGCAGCCTACTTCCCCCCTCATCTGAAATTCCTTGGTTTCTATGGAAACAATGAGTTCTATTGTTGTAGTTGCAACTTGGGGGATGGTAGTGCTCCAGCATTTCACTAAAAGCAGTAGCACAAGTTTTCTGTGACAAGTTAGAAAAGTTGGTTTGATCCATTATGCTTCTATATGGAAATGTATTCTGTACCAAAATCAGAAGTCATCTACTGACTTGATATTTAACACCAAGATACACATTTTCTTAAAATGTTTTTTTTTCCTCTACTCAGGATTACCTAACACATGAAATCTTCAAATATGTATTTGCACTATATACACAGTATATACAGCATGTGTTTGCTGTATATGCCAGCATTTAATAACCCGAAAATTCATGTCCATGATTCATCAAATCCACAGATCTGTATTTGTCTGTTGCATTATTCCTCCAGTATATAGTTGATTTGCAGGAGTGTAATTAGCATTTCTCAAGGCTTTTTTGATTTTTGGCCTGGACTTTCAGATATCCTCAAAGCTGGAGGCTAATATTAAAAGTAGTATGGTTATAAATCAGCACTAAATTGATAGCTCTGACTGAATGCATGCAAAATAACATATCAGTTTATTCATTATGCTGTAAGTTAGGATTATTTAAATTTCTTAATGATTTCTCTATATTATTTCTCTCTGAAAAAAAAAAAAACCAGAAAGAGAGATAGATCTAATGAGAAATATCTCTCTTTTCCAATTGTCAAAGGTTTTATTCAGAATTTCTGGAAATAATTTCTGAACTATTTTTTAAAATCTCTTTTAGAAATCTTAAAAAGGAAAAAAAAATCAAGAAGTCATAGGACATTAAACTTCGGATCATGTATTATTTCCATTTTTGCAACAACCTTACCTTCTTCATTTAAAAGATGGAAATACAAAATTCATTTCTGTTTCCTGGACAAATAGTGCAAAGATGCCATCATTGTCCAACCGACAGTTAGATTGGCTACCACATTACTATAAGGAGTTTGGTGTAAAAATCATAAGACACTTTGAGAAGCTAGCACATTCCAGTGTCTTTCTAGATAAAATTTTGGTTTTATCTTCTTTATATTTTAACTTTCTTTTTCAATACAACATGGATGACTAATTCAAAATTAACTTTAAAAAAAATTGGCATTAGTGAACAAATTGATTAAAAATAAAGTATAGTTATAAGCAAAGAGCTATAATCAAGAGATACATGACACTGTGCTCTAACTTTTACTTAGAGAAGGTAAGAAAAGGTTATTGAATTAAGATCAATACAGGTGCAACCAATACAATCATGGGAGAAGTTGTCCGTAGTTGTGATATAGATAAATTTGTTCAACCCATAAATTTTATTAATGTTTAAGAAGCTACATTTGTAACAAAAGATGAAATACATGCTTCTTCAAGAAAAAGAACTTTATTCTGGGAAATGATATCTGAAAATATGATGGTACTGTAATGGAACCAAAAAGACTAATATAATCCTGATGTATATAAAAGATGACAGTAGGACAAGACAGACTATATTCCTTCCGACCTTGATAATAGCACAAATACTCCTGGATTTCTGTGTTTCTGCTTTATATTTATATGGGAATCATAGTGAAATATTGGTTAAAATTTAAGAAAGCACCATGAAATGTACCTAAGCAGAAAGCCAGAAAACCTTTTTTGTAAAAAGAAATAATAATTATTTTATGAAGAAAAAAATTCCAAAGAATAATTTTGGCAAAATAAATAATGATCCTAGTTTAGACATATCTATAATGAAAAACAACAATATAACAATATCCTGGGTGCTGGAAACAGAGGCTCGGTGTGTTCAGTACCAAGATACAAGGAAAATATTTTCTGTAAAAATATTTAACCACCAGAACAAGCTGACATGGCCTGATACAGATTATTCCCATCACTGAAAATATTTATATGAAGGCCGAGAGTAATACTAACTTTTTCTAAAAAACAATATAGGCTGCAGGTCAATTTAAAAGAGAAATTAATTCAGGAAATATCTTTATGAGGAAGAAATTAGAAAGTTGTTCAACTTAGAGACTTTCAACTTAGAGACAGTTCAACAGTCTCTTTTCAGCTCTTAAATGAATCTTGATTGTCTTCAAAGTCATTCCTTTTGCTTTTTCCTCTTTCATTTGCAATATTATCAGTGGGTATGTGTATGAGCATATGTATGTACATATGTCATGAGTGCAGGTTTTGGAGCTGGCATTGTCCAGTAGTCTCTTACATATGGGAGTTTTCTGTTTGAAGAGCAGTATTTTTAATCCTCAGTTTCTGAAGGAAGTCCTTGAAGAATATGAAGGTCGGTCAGGAAGAAAAAATACTTCAGAATATTCAACAGTTAAACAAAAACTTTCCTCTGAAAAGCCCTTACAAGGAAAGCGCTAGTTGTGGTAAATGGCTTCTTAATTTAGCTCTGATTTTATATCTGTACATTTGTTTTAAGTACTTTTATCTTAATCAGATGTAAATCACAGTGAATTTGTGATGGGCCACGCAGGCCTCTACAGCATTCATGACTGGGCCCTGTCCCACGAGCATCGGTGGAAAGCTCGAGCTGCCAGTGACCCACACGGTAGTGTGCCTAAATGCACTGAATTCTTATTGTGTCACATGGAATGTGACACTTTACTCCATAACATCATGCACAATAACAACATCCGGTCTTATTCATGGTTATCCACTGGGCCTGTTGAAAGTCCCTTATCAGTTTGGGGAAAACAGCTTCTTCCTAACTGCAGCTAGTTAATCTGAACTATATATGTATGCCACTGTTTTGGTGACCTGGATATTTCCTCCTCTTTCCTCTGAATAAAAAGCCAACTTCTCTGCAGAAATCCTTAAATATTTATAAATGTATTAGATTTTTTTGGTGTTCTGTAGTCTGCCTCAGAATATTTTTTTGAGGTTACCACCATGTTCACTATTTCATGGAATCCTCTGCAAATAATCTATGGGGTTCCTGTTACTGCCATGTTTCTGTATTATCTCAAAAGATAATCTTGCTGTTTCAATCCTAACCCTTCTCCTGCTGTCCTTTTCATCTTAGGGTTTTTAAATAGAAAAATCAAAACTTCATGGTGTGTAACTACTCAGAAATAGGTCCCATTAGATTAAATTTAAAGGAGTTCTCATTTTCCAAGCTGGTGCTTTTATCTCTCCAATAGCTGTCGTTTACCAACAGTCCAAACACATTCATATAACACTGTGGTCAGAAATCATCTTTAAGCTTTTGACAGATGAGCTGAATTTGAGATATACTCTTCTGATTTCCTTCTGCAGGCAATTTATATGTCATGGTTATCAGAAAGGTTGTGTATTATAGGAACCTTGGCTATGATGGAGGGCTTACTTGAAATTTTAGCAGAGTCATTAAAAGTGGCATTTGTGTAGTGGTTACAAGATTTCTTTAAGAGAGGACAGCTAGAAAAACACTGGTATTTGAACAGTAGTCTGCAAAGTTTGAACATCAAGACCATCCTGGTGCCCTTTCCTAGGATTTCATGCATTTTAGAATAGAACTGTTCTATTAGACAGGTAATTGTATGAGCTATCCTTTACCCACTCATCAGAAATATTCATGGAAGGTACTTTTTTAATATCATTACCAACATTAGTGCTAATAATATTGTGAGGGGAAAAGAAAGCATTTTACTTATTTTTTAATATAACCAAAATGTAAATCCAGTGTGAACAATGACAACTGAGTGTCATAGGTTAGCAAGCACAGTCCCGGAAAGGATGTCCTTGCTAAGGGGTGCTTACAGTTTCCTCTGGGAACTGATAGAACCTATCAGCTGGCCAGTTTGAATATGGACAATTCTCTAAGCCACTTAAAGTTGTGACCGCCTCTGTGATCCACATTTAAGAATAGGCAAACTCCCCCTCCAAGCTCTCTCTCGTTTCTGGCGCTGGGACAGGTGGCTGCGGGCCCCGTGTGGGGGCCAGCGGGCCCGGCCAGGCCCTGCTTGGGCCAGGCTGGGCCGGGCCACGGCCATCCTGAAGCCATGGACCTGTTCCAGCCGTGGAACCCCCCCCACTGCCTTGCCGTGGGCAGCCGGAGCGGCTCAGCTCTCCCCCCTCTCCACTGCGATAAGAAAAATTCAACATTCCAGCTGCAAAGCTGCAAGGCCGAGGTGAGATTAACCCTTTTTATTGCTGTGAGGAGCTGAAAACCTGAGGGAAGAGAGAGAGGAGATGCTTAAAGCTGAAATTCTGTTGTGAAGCTATGACATATCAGAGTATCCCGTTGTAATTCCATGAAGATATGGGGGGTGGAGTGTTCAACTCGTGAGCAAAAGCACCTGCGCTGAGATAGGCAGATGCTGACACAGCTGTAATTTCATGAGAAGTTTGGACAGGGAGAGATGTAAACGATGAGGACTTTTGCTCCAAACCGGAAAGGAGAAACCTCAGTTCCTAGAGATGAACCTGATGAGGACTTTTGCTCCAAATGGGAAAGGAGAAAACCTCAGTTCCTAGAGATGCTCCCAGAGATAGTCCTAACAATGAAGATGAGGAAGACCCTTTGCTCCCACGGAAGGAGAAGGGCCTCTGTTTTTGTTTCTGGACAGCTCAACCTTAAAATTGTACCCCAAAAAACTTCAAGAGTGGACCCTCGAACGCGGGAAAACCAATTGCTATCTGTGTGTGACCTTGAACAAGCTGCAAGTCGGGGGAAGGGACTCACATGCAGGCAGAGAGACTCCTCTTCCTAAATGGACTGAACGTATTTGGAAGTGGGTGGCTGTCTCTTTGTGATACTGTTTTCATAGCATGAGCAAGAAGAGACTTCTCTTTCTAAATGGACTGAACAAGGTTATTATGGAAGTGGTAAACAGACTGAACATCTTAAGGGCTGTCTTTTCACATTGTCAGTGGGAGAAGGGAGGAAGGTGGGGGGAGGAGGAGAGTTCTGAAGGTGGTATAATGTTTTTTTTTTTTCCCTTCTTTTAGGTCTGTTAATAAACTTCTTTATATTCTTTCAAGTTTGGTGCCTGCTTTGCATTTCTCCTAATTCTTATCTCACAGAAGATAAACAGTAATGAGTATTTTAGACCAAACCACTACACTAAATTGGTGTTTCTGCCCGGTTACAAACCCAACCCGCGACACTGAGGAAAGTAAAAAAAGAACACACTGCTCTTCAATCTTTTGTCAGTATCCTGCAGTGTTGGTGTCAAGAACACCAACAGTATCTATCCCGTATTACGTATTTAATGTCAGAAATCTAACATTTAACATAATCTGAGTGCAACATATTCAGCTGGACTCCTCAGCTTGGAATTCCTATTAAAATCACTTTTCAGCTCAGCCATAGCATTCTGTAGTGTGAGAGGCAAGGATAAGCTTTTTAAATAAATATTTAAGTGCAGTTATATTATTCTTCTAATTTACTTTCTCTTTGTGGGGTGTTATGAACTTTACTGTTAGAAATCCACTTGATGCAGGCAAGAATGCACTGAAACAAGAAGAAGATATGCATCAGGACTCCAAATTACATATTAATAATGACAGTTCCTCTTTTCCTTACAGTGCAGACTGTAAGGAAAAGAAAGCAAAAATAAAAACAAAAGCAAAGAAAGACCCTATCGAGAATCTTGCTTTAAGAATTTTCTTCAGCATCTGAATCTTGCTGTGCTGGTGTATCCTTTTCTTGGGAGGAACAAGGACATAAGAGATTTCTGAAATGACCACTTGCATAAGCCAGGCACTCACTTCTCCTGTCAAGTCAGGGCTGCTCATAACGGTTTTCTTTCTCAGACTTTTTCTGTTGAACTTAGTTCTATAAAAGCAATTTCTTAGGAAAATAACGCATAATCAATTTTTTGCCTTGTAAGTTTCTTTCTTTCCGTACAGCTCATATACTTCATGCTCTCTTACTAGTTTCAGAAACTAATGTGTAATGTTGCTTCTTTGATGTGTATTTTCAGCCAGGTTAGAGATGATATGTTCCGTTGTGCTTTGTCCATAAAATAAATACGAACTGTGCTGAGCTTTACAAATTTTATCAGCCTCATGGAACTTAAAGCAAAAAGTCAAATACAAGCATATCTGGGTTTAGTAGTAAATGTTTGTCAGTTATCTGAAATTCATCATTTCATCCTCCAATTGTTCTTCTTTATTTAAAGCTCTGGTAGTTTGAAATCACACATAATATGTCGATATATATTAACCAGAGATCAAGATGACCCATGTCATCCAGTAACAGGATCTCTTCTAAATAGCCTTTGCTTTGTACTAATCTGATATAATTAAGTTTACTTTCTGCTATAATCCATACATGCTCTATTGTTTCAAAATTAGGAAGACAATCTCTCAGATAATACAACAGCCTTAAATCATAAGCTGGAAAAGCTGCTTTAATGGTATCTACAGGAAAAGGGGTTGTGTAGGACACCTACACTACCCCTACCCCATTTGTGTGCAAAGAATAGGTCTTGGAACACCATCTGAAGACAGATGACATTTGTTAGTCTCAGTCTGGAACAGAGTGGAACCAACAATATTTATCACTTTCCAAAATGAAATTCTGTGATGTGGCTACTCAGGGAAAAATGTGTTCCATATAAGTGACAAATTCACCACTTCCAAATCCTTAAAAATGACAAGATTTCAATGGAAAAAAGCCTAAAGGCTTGTTTGATCTGCAGTTCTTTAGAATTTACAGTCAAGATAAGGTACAAATATATCTGTGGATTTCCAATCTAAGAGAAGTACAGTAACTTCTCAGGATGACTATTTTTTCTTGATTTGCATATAGCCTGAGTTGGAAATAATAGACAATTAAAAACTATCCAATAAAACTTCTAACGATAGAAATGTTGCTGTATACAAGAATACACTTCATTTATGTATAAAGTGTTCATACTTCAACTGGAAAAAATGGAAATAATGCTGGAGAATATTTTAATTTGTTGCAATATTGCATTACATTCTTAAAAGAAAGTGGATTTGGTTTCAGAGCAAAAATATTCAAAATCACATATTTCTTTGTGACCTCGTGAGAAAAAATATAGCTTTTGCAGATACTTTCTGCAGCTCAAAATAATTAAAACTCAACTTCAAAAAATTCAGATAAATATTCAGAGGAATCTTACACCTGTACTTGCCATTTCATAGTCTTCTGCTTTATAGCCCATTGCTTTATAGCCCACAGTGCTATCCTGTTTCATTCACAGAGAGTCCAAGCCTCTAGTTCTGCAAAGATTAATGGATGTGTACACTCATTGTACTCTCCGAGGCGTTTCATTGATGCCAATGGAGCTGGTTGCAGCACAGAAAGTTAAGACAGGCATTAGTCTTTTCAGGATCAGCCTCTAAGCCTATTATATCAGAGAACAAAATTAGGTTAGATTTCGCTCTTAGTCAGGTTAGTGAAGCCCTGTTGCCTAAACCATTGTGCTACAGCTGAAAAAAATTGTGGAATTCAACACAAAGGATAAAATACTTTAAAGGGAAGAACGCACAGAGGCTCACAATGTTATTATGTAGCTTAGGCAATTAAATCATCTAATTTTTGGAGAAAGTCATTACTCTTTCGAATGATCATGTGCCAGAACTAAATTTTAATGGCTTATACTGTTGTCTTGAAAATGGTCTGACTTGTTTCAGCCAAGAACATTCAGTTTATTTTCTTAGTTCTAAGATTATCTGATACTGAAAAAATGACCTTTAAGTGGTCCCCACTGCACTCATACACTTTGTTCTAGGAACCAAGGGAATCTTGAGTATTGTCAGCTGAAACAGTTTTTTATATAATTTATTTTTAGCAACAGCTAAAGTTCATGCTGCTCTGACTGAGACTATCAAGATTATAGGAAGATCAAAAGCTGAGGCAGAGAAGAACTCAGGAGCAAATCAAAATTTGAAGTCTAACTTCATACATAAATTAAGCTGCCATTCAAGCTGCATTTATTTATACTGTGGTTTGTGGAAGTGATTATTACGAAAAGAATTTGCAAAATACTTCATAGTGCATCTTATCTCTGTGAAGTCTGAAGATGAGAGAGGGGGTAAGTTAATCTTTAAAAATTTTTTTAAAATGAAAGTGTCAGGTAGAGTTTGGAGAAGGAAAGTTTTCCCCCAAATGTATTGTTCAAAGTAAAACTAGGAATACACTTGCTTGAGTAAGTTTCTCTGTAAACTCTGACTTGATGTCTTCTCTAAAAACTCTCAGTGTTGCCCGGTGGTAAGGATGGTCCAAGCTGCTGTGGGCCTGGCTGGATCCCTGACCTTGCAGCTGCCTTGAGTATGTTCTCACTCTTGTCCAAGGTCAAGTTTTCCCAAAGAAAATGGCGAAAATGTGGGGGTTTGTTTTTTGAATGTTTCATAAAAACTGGTGCAATATTTAATACAGGCCTTGTATACTTTAAGACTCACCCAATGTCTTTGCAACACTCCTCAGAACAGAATTTTTCTTATTTCATGAAAACTGATTTAGTTCAGCCAATTCTTCCATTGCATTTTAGAGATATATCTCTTGTTAAGACAAACCTGGGAGAATTTTTAATTTATTTCAAAGGGAATGTAGATAACTGAATCTAAAAGAAATATCTACACAGTCTATCACTAGGTAGACCATCTATTGGTAGACATTATTTGTGCTGTTTTCCAAACTGGGACTTGGCAAATTAAGAAGTGCACGACTGGAGTACACATGGGAAAAAAACGGTTCCCATCATTTATTTGTCACCATGGAGGAAATCTAAAGGAGATAAAGGATGCAGCTTTTCAGGCCTTTCTCATCCCTCACAAACCCAACCTTCCTCAGTCTCCAGTTCCTTCTGTAGAGCTACTGAATAAAACCTTGTGTCAGTATGGTCTATTTTGGTTTTATTTCATAAAACAGATTTGATTCTTCTGTGCTTAAGCAAAGATTTGCCCTCTCATGTGGACACCCACAGACAGATCAGACACCACACTGTTTGACCCATGCCATGGGCTGTCCCTGTTTTGTTCAATACTTGGATTTACAGTGAAATTCACAACAAGATTTTAACTTCCACCACACAACTCTGAAGCAGCTATTAGCGATGAAGAGGTATCTTGGGGCTGATCAACCCCTGCCTAAGAGGTAGCTCCTAGGCAGGAAAGATCTGATTAATTCTAACAGGCTGTTTTAAATATAATAAATTTGTTTTACGTTAACTGAATTTAACCTTTCAGCTCAATAGAACTCAATCCTAACTTTCTCTTTGCGTGTTCCATGAAGTATTATATTTTTATCTATTACCAGTGGAAAAACTATTAAATAATACTTACAATGTCTTTACACTTATGAGTTGAAAAGAACGGATTTCTGCATTTGTCTTTTATTTTATCTCACCCTAACTGCCTAGCTTTAAGATTTCTGTAAATTAGATTTTTTTCTGTCTTACAGATGGAAGAATAAGATGAAGAGCCATGGTTAATAGACAATTTTTCTTTATTGCTGTGTATATCCACTGCCTTTTAACCAACTAAGTTTTCATATAACAAAAAAGTAAAATGTTACAGACAACACTTGTAAAAAAATAAACACTAAATATTTAAGTCTTTAATACCTTGCTGTTAGTAGAGATTTCACTGAACTTTACTGCTATAGTGGGGATTCTGTAACACGATGTATCAAACAAGGAGGCTGTGGAAAAGAAATATCTATGGACCGATTCTTGGTAGATGTTTCAGAGATGTTTATTTCTCCAGCCGCATGGCCGGGGCGCTGCCGAGGAACTGCTCAATCACGGGACCCGAGGGTCCTTGCCCGTGCAGGGGAACACAACCAATGGGGAACGAGGCTGACCCGGGGCCAGGGAAACCCCCCAGGGCCCCTCTCCCAGGGCTACATGGCGGGGGAAAGGGACCCTGACACTTTACTATTGAAGCTTATGTTTCTGTTGGTATGTTGCCCATATTTACCCATTATCAGATATTTAAAAGAATAACTTATTATGCTCTAAAGAGCATTAAATTCAAGTAAAGAGGCTAAGAATATTGTTAAGGTGATAGAAGGTGTCAAAATTTATTGAATGAAAAACTACAACGAATATTAGAGGTGTATTAGACAGATGCAAACACGTTTTTATAGTAATTTAAAGTATTTAAGACACAAAATATTTCTGTTCCTTTATCCAAACTCTAAAGTGAATGTGTTGTGACTCATGTAATAGGGTAACAAATACCGGCACACATATCAGATATTTGTATTGTCAAAGTTGGAATATTTTCAGTGCATAATTTATGAAGTATGTGTACTGGGTTAAAATTGCTCATGTTTTTTCTCTATGAGAAAAGCACTTCTCCTCAATGCTAGGCAAACTTTTATACATCTGTAACTATTTTGAGCTGTAATCAATCAGTAAAACTGCAGATTTTATTCAGTAACAACTAAAAGTAACCCCTCTCTTTGCATTTGAGACTTCCCACTTTCTTCTCCCCTTTCTCTCAGAGTGTCTGTTGAAAATTATTAGTCTGTAGTTGGGATATGTGGACCTACTCTATGCACATTCTATGAAAATGTCTTTCTCAACTTTACCTTCTGATTAAAAAAAAAATTCTTTAAAATGCAAGAAACATGGATGTCAGATGCACAGGTGGCAGATTGCTGTTTGATAGGAGGTAAATGGCTGGGGGGAAATTCTATTTCTTCTGAAAACATTCAACATATAGCAGTAGCAGAGGTACACAACTGCTGCATGTTATGGAAGCTGCTCTTTTCAAAGGGTAGTCAGAAAAGAATAACTTGAAGGCAGAAGAGCTGACAGTAACAGTAATGGTGTGTGGCTGGAGCACTCACCAAATCCAAATGGACTGAAACCCACACCCCACTCCACACTTGAGTGCATCAGTAGCAAAGGCAATATTTAAATGCTGATGCAGCACTTAAATTAGTCTACCTTATTTAAGGTCACTTAGGCCTGGTTATTCAGCCTCAGACTTGATTGATTTTAGTAGATTTTTATATTTGACTGGTTAAGCAACCATAAAATATAGATATATGTCAGACATACATAAAATGGATCAAAGATTTGGCCTACCAAGACTGATTTTTACCTGTAAAATGATAGAGATCCCAGAGTTAAAAAGCAATATTTTCATATTTATTCTTACTTGCTGTTGAAAGAATTGGCTGCTTTCAAACCTAGAGCAATAATGAAAAATAGCTCTTTATAGGACAATTCCCTGTTGCTGATTTTAATCTTTAAATACATCGTATACATGAGCAAATAGATAATAAGGGCATTTGATATTGAGACATAGTGTGGAGAGTGATTGTTTCCTAATACTGATAATTCTTAATCCCATAGTACTGTAGAAGTGTGTGAAAGTTTGTAGATGGCACACTGTGGGAATTTTGATAGCAAAGTTAGTTTTATTTGCTTGATTTTGCATCTGTAAAATTAGTTATTATCTTATACAAAAAATAAGGTTTTAAATCTATTATAATGTTTACTATTTCAGAGTTTATTAAGAGACACTGCTGGAAGTAATGGCATTTCAGTTTATTGTTAGCCATATTTTTAAATATGAGCATTACAACAGTTTGCTGAACAATGATTTGCCCTGACAATACCAGAGATAGCGAAAAATCCTCACAATTTTCAGTCAGCATTCCACCTAATGTCTGCTAAGTGCTTGTTGGATTTTCTATTTCAGTCTCATAACAGTTATTAGTCAGTTTTTGATGCCTATTTTGTCAACTTTTCTAATTTTGTATATACTTACAGAAACACCCAAAGTGATTTGTCAGTTAATACATATCACACTTTTATTGTTTTACTAAGCTTAAATTACCTGCAAAAGTGAAATGTACAATTAGATTAAAAGTTATTCAATTTATTTTCCCCATTATATAATTAGTATATTCTTCTGAAATAAGAAATTTTACTTAATGGCTAAGTGAAATTATGTTTGCCTATCCTGTAATCACAGTTCATGTATGTGAAGAGCATAACTACACTACATTATTTTAACATACTCAAAGAGCAACAAAAGTACTTTGCTTTCAAAGTAGTTCCATGCTTACTGAGTCAAAGGAAAAATCTGCTATGTTCACTAAGCTTGAGGCTTATTTTTTATATGACTGAAAATAATTGATCTATTACATAGAGTGAACCTTGCTCTTATTTCTCACCATGATTGGGGTTCTTTGTTTTTCTGTTTTTTCCTTCATATAACGCAATTTCCAGCACTGACACGAGATCATCACTATTGATTGCTTAAAGAATAATACTTCCTGTTAGGTTGTTAAAAATATCAAAAGTTGTCTTTTATTTTTGCTTTTGCATATATACAAGCATTCGTAGAACAATAACTAGCTATCATTCTTAAGAAGAAAGCAAGAAAAAAAGAAAAAACCCTGCAGCTTATATGATTTAGTCCCTAAACCATCACTTCTGGTTTTCAAGTCAGCGTAGCTTTCATTGAAAGAGAAAACCTCCTTACAGCCAGCATTTATTTATTTTACTATTAATTGCCATTCATTTGAAGCCCCATGGGTTAAAACACTATGAAAATTGATTTGGGACTTGGAAATACAGTAGGTTTAGTCCTATTCTAGTAAAAATGACATATTGTTTCACTATGTGATGGCAGAACAGAAACATAATTTTTTAGAAATTATGTCACTGTTTGTAGCTGTCATTGTAGCTTTAGTTATGCCACTTTTCTCCTCTTTAAAAACATCTGCATCTGATGTCTCCAATGTCAATGTGCTTAGAAACACAGTGTAAATATTAACAAATGACGGTTTGAAAAACTGCAATAAAAGATATTTTATTCATTAAAAAAAATTTCTCAAGCATTCTAGGAATTATTTTTTTAGATTTTCTGTAGGATGTTCATTAAATGTCTTCTAACTTTAAATTATGTCAATTTCTAATGCAATTTCTAGATAAGTAGTTTTGTTTCTATAACAGCTCTGTCCCCCTGTTTTGTCCTTATTAAGCTTTACAAGGTCTTCAAGAGCATCATTTAACATGAGCACAATATTGCAGAAGTAAACATGTACCAAGACAGATGTTTTGCATATGACTTTTAATTAAGAAAATATTTGAGTGATTTTATGACCTCCTCAATGTCAAAAAAGAAAATTTTGCCTGAGGGTTAATTAACATCCTGCAGCCTTTATGACATTGCAGCTATTCGTTGCTGGATTCTTTCTAACAGTAGGAGCTATTTCATGTTTAGGTTTAAATTCACATTTTTTTAATTAAATTAAAAAATCTTATGTATTGTTCTGTACTGAGGTAATGTATACATATCATGGAAGGCACAAAAATACACTGAAGTTAAGGTTACATAATGACCTTCACTCTATATTTTAGTAACTCATGATAGCCAGAGAATTCTTTTATTTTTTCTGAAATAAATTTGTGGACATGGTGTATGTATGTTCTTTTGCATTTAAAGTTAAGAAATTTTTCTCAGTTACACACTCATGCATTATTCCTCACACAACATTTTCTAAAGATAATTTTGTAAAAGAGTGTGCTTTTATGCATATGACAGAAAAAAATATATATAATTTAAATGAAATTATTTATATATACATAAAACCCAGCAGTATGTGTAAAAGAGAATAATATATACATTCAGAGACAGCATTAATATTAGTAAATTTTTTTACTATATATATTTGTTATAAATCGTTTAAAAGCTGCTTTATGATAATTCAAACAGATGCACATTGTTCATTCAACACTGAATAGTATGCATGTGGAAACAGACGAAAAAAGGTATATTAGTTACTCGAAAGTTTTATAATCTACTGTAACTTAAACTTTTGGTTATTTATTTTCCATTTAAATCTCCTTTTTTCCCAATTCTTTAGACAGTGGTTGCATCAAGATGGTTTGCACCTGTTCATGTAAAGGGGGAACCACAGGTACCTGAATTGGGATTCAGATCCAGTCAAAGGGGTTCACACAAAAGGTAAGTGACTACCTGTCTTCTCATGTATGCATCTCAGGTAGATGTCTGTCTATGCAAGCGTGTTTTAATTCTTCTCCTAGTCAGGGGAGAGCTGAACAGCTCAGAGCACACAGTGAGCCAGTCAATCCCAAACTAAATGAACAGCTACGATTGCCTCCTTTGCATGGAGACAGCTACACTGGGATGTCCTGATCTCGAACTAAGTCTTTTTTCAGCTACCTAAGAATAGGGTCTGTCTTTAGAAGCCCTACATTAGGCTGTGGAGCCTCCACCTGCTGCTTCAGAGGGTGGGGATCCTCCCCCAGACCTGTGTTGTGCCCTCTAGCTCTGTGTAGGCACTCTACGAGTGTTTCAAATGGTGCTCGATCCTGAGCAGGAGTAAGGAGGCCCTGCTCTTTTTCCAAACTGCCAAATGACCTGCTTGGTGGTTTGAGCAAGTCCTTTAATTCTGAAATCTGCAATAAGACATTTATAAAATCAAGATCCAGTAAGAAAAAGCATTAGATAAATGTCCTTAATTCTTTTGTGTAAGCCTCACAGTATTGCTGCGTGGTAAGATGCTTTTAACAATCTAGCCTTGCTTAGGAGACTGGGTTAGATGTCCATACAACAACAGAATATTGTTATGTGAAAAATACCAAATATATATTATTTTATATTTTAGAATTATTAGCTGTATTATATCTATATACATATTAAGAAATAGATTACTCAAAAGTTTTTGAGTCCCAAGATAGGGAACAACCTCAGTAAACCAGCTTGAAAAAGAGATGATTTTAATTGACAAAAGTTGGGAGTGTTGTCTTGCATAGGTATCCAGGCAGTGAGGGGTAAATTGAAATGACTTGAGAGGCTTCAGGTTTTCTTTAAAAATTAGCATTTCTGTAACTGTTCATAAAAAAGCTTAGTCAAAAAAACCACGGTATGTGAACACTCTCACAACAGAAAGCATTTGCATTTTATCTGACTCTTGAATCAGAATATTTGCTGCCTGTGGGGCTGGAGATGGGTCAGCATTTCATGCCATCATTTGGCCTCAGTATTGAGGCTGATATCAGACTGAACATTCCCTAGCAATGTTTATTGTGGTATTGATGCTCTCTAATGAAAAAGGGCTATAAGGTCAATTTATTTTATGTGGACCAGAACACAGCTACTAAAGATAACTACTTTTGATCATGTACTCCAGATTTTATAGCTACCTACTAGCAGTCAATGATTCTGTATTCACGGCTCATAAAAAATAACATCATCCTTAACATAGCTGGAGAGGTCAGGTGAACCATACTTAAGAATGTTTCTCACACATATCTTCAAGAATGCTAATCACTCAACTCTGATTAAAATCAGAGAAGCTGCCCACTTTGGAAAAATTATATATCCTGAGAAGCTTTAAATATGCATGCAAAATACTTGCAAAAAGATGAACCATTGATAACTGGAGGTGACACAAAAACACTGTCCACACAGTTTTGACTTCTTGCCATGCCTGTCATACAAATTTTACTTTAATTTTTTTATAAATCTTTCAGGTTGTATGACTCAACACTGAAAAATTAGAAAAGGTCACAGCAAAAGATTCAAATTATGCTTCTATTTAAGCATTTATTATCTCATAATGCACTATTTTCTTAAAAGTAAATTTTGCCTTCATACACTTTGTATTTTATTTCAGTGAGGTGATGAGAAGACCACAATTCTGGTGTGGGACACTGTTCTATAAATGCTCATCATCCTCAACTTTTTAAATGTTTCTTTCCATGACTGCTTTTCAACTGAATGACATATTTCAGGATGGCTCTTCGTCTGAGCCCTGAGAGCACAAATAGGACTGAATGTCCCTGACCAGCCCCACTGGGTTTCTCAAGGGCCCAGAAGGCCCATTTCAGCTCAGCTGAGGACCTCTAACCCCTGTCTGAGCTATGTTGAAAGAGTCTCCAGCTCTGCCTCCAGCTCTGTCTCCATCTCCTGGATGGATCTGGAGTGTACAATGTGGTCATGTCTCCAGCTGTGTCTACTGCTTCTCTTCACCAGGTTCCCTGGCCCTGGTTCATGGCTTACAGTTGATGGACTCTGTTCCCAGCACCTGGCTCTGCCTGCCATGGTCAGATCTTGTGGGATGGTGCCCCACTGCTAAGGTTGCAATCTATGCTGGGGTCACCCTCAGTTCCCCTTCCTTTAATAAGCAGACAAGAAAATGTTTTCTGGTTTCAACTTTTTCCTTGTAAAATATTACTTTTGAAATCACTAAGGGACCTAGGCCTATGTATATCATGAAGGGTTTAGCAAAGCATTTTCTGAATACTTAAACAGTCATTTTTGACTCACATTTCAGTGGCAGTTCTTTTATTTCCAGGAGGCTGGAAATCACTACTGCTTCATATGTACTAATAATCAAATGAGGGTAGAGGAACAGAAAATATACGCAGTTTTCAAAATAAGAGGGAGAAAGCCAGTAATTTTCTAAATGTACAGTGTCTTCTAGTGTGAACTTCTGTAGCACTTCAGCAGCCTTTTTTACAAAGACCATCTAAAGGAAGAGTCTAGGCTTTTAAATTCCTGGCATTCACTCTACTGTAAAGAATACACACATTAAATCATAAGCCTGCCTAATGTTTTTTTTTCTACCTGAGATGAACTAGAAAGCAGCAGACTTGCTGACATCAGTTTTCATGTTGCTCTACCATTCTGACAAGCAGATGTGAAAATTCAAGTGTATCATGATTTACAAAGCCAGCCTCTGACTTGGCCTTAGCAATGCAAAGGGGAAGCCTGCCTCACAGATGCATCCTTTTCCTGCATATCCAATGTCTCTGCACTCAGCTGTTTAAATGCAGTGCAAAAAGAAGAATCATCCACTACACCCTGCAGTACAAGGTTCCCTTCCATCACCTGTAGACTAAACTCAAGAGCCAGCAAAACATAACTTGAAAGTGGAATTAAAGGCTTGTATCTCCTCTTCTTAGAGATAAATGTTACCCGAGTATGGGTTTTATTTCCTTTCAAAAGTCAAGCTGAAATTCAGCTGCTGCAACTGTATTCATCTCTTTGCTGTCTCAGCAAGTTTGTCCTATGTAAATAGTGTGATCTTAATAAATAAATACTGAAGCACAGCTGGTGTTGGCAAGATATCACTGTTAGGTTGCTGCAGCATGCTATCACTACTGAGTGTTGCTAATTATTCTCAGAACTGGGAAATATAGGGGAAAGGAATGCAGAGGAGAGTCAACGGAGCCTGGAAAAAAACCAAAAGGATGTTTGCCTCAGTCCACAGCAAGGACATCTGAGCACCATGAAGGCAAGTGTTTCACCAAACTTGGTTCTGAATTATTCATTTATCAAAACAAGGTTTGATAGCCACAGTGGTATAAAGCTGTAGCTACAAATTTGCTGCTTAAAATTCATACCATTTTTTTGAGAGGAAAGCAATGGAAATTGGGGTACTTAAATAATCTAAAAAACAATCCAAAATCAAAACCAAAGAAACACGAGCCTAAAAGAGTCCTGACTAAATTAGTGAGCTGGAAGATATTTTTCTTTTCTCCTCTGCTTTGCTGGCAGTATGTAATAACCTATCTTTGAACATAGAAGTCCAAACTTTGGGTTAGATGCCACAAAGAAGCCGATAGCTTTCAAAATTTAGTCACATAAGAGAGAATAAGTATGTGAGTTGACATTTTTCTAGCTAAAATGAATTCTTGTATCTTAATATTTATAAAAAGAAGGCAGATGAAGAGAGTGACCAATACACTTTGTATAGATTTTATTTTGTTTACAGACTGCTGCCTGTCAATACTGATGCTTTTTTGCAGGTGTGCTAGTGCCTAACTGAGCTGAGCACCAAGTAGCTGAGGCAGAGTACAGCCCAAGTTTCCTCATCTACTTTTGAATAAAAATTTGTTCCAAAATTAGTGTGTAAAATTACTCAAGTATTAAAACTATTGAGTGTATTTAGCAGACATGATCTTAACTGTGTGACTGGCAGTTTTAGAAAGGGTGAATTAAAATTGGATGTCTGATGGCAGCCTCCGAACACAACTTGCATATCAAAGTAACTACAGCTTCAGATACTGTAGAAGGAAAATCACCACACATTTTCTGGCTATACCATTTTCTTATCATTTCAAAAGCATTTGAAACAAAATATAAAGAGATGCTGAACTTGAAGTTTCAATTACTTGAATTAACTTTCCTAGCTGTTCATAGTTTACTAACTTACAGGTGGTCAGAACACAAAATCCAGAGACAATAGAGGAAAACATGGGGCAATACTGAGAATATTAAATAGAAAAATGAAAAGATTCTGAAAAAGTAATGCGGAGGTTAAAGTCTAGGTGTTCAATTATGTGAGGATTAGAAGGAACAAATTTTAGCTGAGTAGTCAGGAAGTGTTAGGACCATTGCATTTATATGCAGGTTAGTAGGATGGGAATAGAAGAAGGTAATGCTATAAAGATAGAAGTACCTCTTAACTTCAATTGCAGCAGGAGGGAAATGCAGAAGGGGGAACACTGAAGGAAGCATTCAAAATACGAGAGCATATATGTTACACAACTGTACTTCCCTTATTTCACTTTGAGATTATTAAGTTACTTTTAATAGAGAACATCTTAATTTGAACTCTTGAGAGAAACTAATAAACCAAGACTAGGGAACTTTGTTTATGTATATATGAAAACCTATAGGGAGCTTCGTCCATTATAAAAGAAAATTAATTAAATTGTTTAGGCTTTTTTTCCCCCCCTTTTTCAAGAACTTATTTTAATGTTTATGACATGCAGAATACTATTGTAAAACATGATATGGAAGTGTGACTTCAGGTGCTGCATAATTCCCTTGCTTGCAGGGATGGAGCTCCTGGTTTGAATACTCTTGTGACTGTTATAAATAAAAAGTTTTGACTAACTGCCTCTCCTTCACTGAGACATGGAAGATCCCCTCAGGCTCTTAATGTGTTTGGAACAGTTAATGAGTGAATCCCACTCAAAAATCAATCCCAAATCAGTGTTATTTCCTGTTTTACCATTAATGTTTTGGGTTGTCTGGGTGGGTTTTCTTTCTTTTTTTAAATGGTGTCTGAAGTGAAGTGATAGGACTGCAGTTTCAGTTCTCATTTGGTAATTGAACATTTTTATTTACTGGTAGGCTGTCACTTTGAATGAGAACACAAACCAGCTAGGGAGTTACCTAGCCAACATAATGTGCATAGCAAGAAACAATAAAAACGCTTCAAAATAGGCCCAATGAGGAGAGGCTTCATTATGGTGCCAGAAGAGCTTGGTCAGTGGGGACAGTTTTCATGAGACAACGAGAAAACTCAGGCATTTGAATGTTTTTTTCAGCTTTAGATGTGGATGAGAGCTTAAAAAATTTTAACTTACAGCATGTTTAGTAGGGTTTTCTGAAAGCATGTGTGTAAACAGCATTCCAAAGTTTGGTATGTTAGGAATAGGATTTCAAGGGATATTTTAAATGTTACATGTTTTCTCTAAATACACATTTGTGTATACTATGTTGTCTATGTGGTTCAGATTTGTCATGCTTTGCTCTTTGCAGCTACCACAAACCACGACCATAGTTGATTCTAAGGCAGGGCCTCAGCTGTGCCTTGGTAAAGCAAGTTTCTCAGGAAGGCCATGAAGCCATAGCTTTCTAAACCTGCTTGCTTATTCCTCACAATATATCAAGAGAGATAAGTCAGTAAACAGATTACAGGGAAAGTTGAAAAGGAAAAACTGATCTTTAACACACAAGAAGCTAGAGTCATTTAATGATTGCAACAGAAAACAAGAGAAATACTTTGAAATATGAGTCTGGTTCAACGAGTGTGACAGAGAGAAGTCATTTAACTTTCCATTGTATGTTACCTTTTTCCAGTACTGAACTTGGAAATAACACTTAAGTAACAGATTTTGGGCTGACATTTGTCTGAAATAACTTTCTTGGCAGGTGGTTGTAGCCAGAAAAAAAAAAAAAAAAAAAAAATTGAAGAAAAATGTAGAGCTTAGCATCATCTTGAAAGCAACTGAGAGCAGGACAGAGACAGTTTGCCACACAAAATTTTGATGAGCTTCTGTCTTCAGCATGGTTGGCCAGTATTGTCTCTGCATCTCAAGAAGAACAAAGTGGCGAAGGCAAAGGATAATTAAAATTATGGAGGAGATGGAACAGTTGGCTTATGAGAAGAGAATAAAATATCAGCCATTATCAGTGATGCTCCTCTTAGGAGTGACATATGAACCAAGTTCACAAAAACATTAAGATGGCAGACTTACACCTTGGTACATGAGCCTGTAGTAACAAAACTAGATGGAGGTTGAAGAAAATGGTGAGTTTAATTTAAAACAGATAAAGGAGCATATTTCTTCTTGGTGGTAGAAAGCTTATGGAATCCTTTGCCATAAAAGATTGTGATTGCAGGTGATATAGACACTTACAAAAAGGAAGTATATAAATTTTTGGACAGCAGGTCCATGAAAATACACTTAAAATAAGATGCAAGGCTGTACCCTCTAGCATGCTTATTGCAAGAAGTATGGAGGATGGGGGAGTAGGTACAGAATATATGGCAGGGAGTGGCCGGGTTTATGTTCTTCCTTTAAACAGTTTCTCTTTTGGATTAAACAGTCTTTTTTTGGATTCAACCTAGACAACAGTCCAAAAAAATCTTCAAGCCCTTTCCAAGAAGACATGAGAAAAAGTTATGGAGAAATGAGCAGGGAGGAATCATGTGACTATATGTGCCAAGGAATGGAAAAAGGGAGGGAGTGTGAGATTCAAAGAATCAAAAAATGTAAAAACAGAGGGAAATGTGAGTGCAGGCACTGAACAAGCAATTTCACTGTTTCCCAATGGCATCCGAGGAGCCAGCAGATATTGCCTAACAGAGTAGAGTAGTGAGGCTGGATATGTGGAACACTGCCTCCTCCACCTCTTTTCAGGAAGTTGTTTTGTGAGAGGGCTGTACTGTATTCAGGGCAGTAGGATTCAGCTTTCCAGAGGAAAAGCTAATTACACCGTACCATAAAAAGCTACAGCCCTTGGCACCAGCTGCATGAGTACAGTCTGGATGCAGTAGTGGTGGTGTTCACAGCGTGGCAATGGTGCAGGGATGCTTTGCAGTGGGACGAGCAGGAATATACCCAGGCACCACAGATGAGTGTTGTCCATTGTGGCGATTACCACCATGGTTATCCCTCAAATGATGCTGACTGGGGTGTTCTGATGTAATATGTGCGTTATGCCTGTCTCTCTCAGCCTCACTTTAAAGCGATCTAGAATCTACAAACAAGCATTTTTGTTAGCTCAAAGGCTCTTTTGTGCAATAAAGGGAACAAGTCAAATCTTTTTAAAGACTTTCATTGATTTTTTTTTTTTTTTTAAGCAAGGAGTTGCAGGTGAGGACATAGCAATTATCATACTTTACAGAAATTCCAATCTGAACATGAGAGAAGGGTTTTCTTTTTACAATTCAGTACTAATTGAAGTTCTGAAGCTACTACACTGCACCCAGCCTAAGCAGAATACTCCCAAAGCAATCAGTATTTGCACTTTTTGAATAACATACCAGTTTCTTTAACATATATGTTTACAGATTTTGATGACACCTATCCAGTGTCACAGTTGATTCTTCACTCTTGTCTTAGATTTTTATGAGATCATGACAAAATTATGACAAAGGACCTTCTACTATAATTTCCTTTTTTGGACAGCAGTGAGGAGTTATTTGTGCAAGTCTTGGCTTCTCACCTTTCTTTTCCTCTTCATTCTCCAGAAACTGGAGTATTGGCTTTAGGAAAACAGCACATCCTATACAGATGTGAGGTAGGTTAGGCTTTGAGATACTTCTGGATGCAGAGAAAAATGAGGCTATTTTGTGAGGCCATTTTATATTTTAAGAAATGGTTTGTGGCATAAATATGTGGTTTAAAATTATACTATGTACATATAATATTGTCCCAGCTTGATATTATAACTTGAAAAAAAAAAAAATATATATATGCGTCTGAATTACAAAGATTTCCTGGTTTTGAGGGACTATTTTGACGACCTAGATAATTACATGGGAGCCTGAAATGAGTTCTGATTTCCATATAATTATCCATCTACTCCTTCAATGCTTTTCCTTCATACACAATAGCTATGGGCCTCAGCTGCTTCAGACTATCTGCCACTGAGTTTAATTAAAATCCTCACTAACACAATGTGCATAAAGAAATTCAAAACTGTGGATCATCCTGGCTTGTGCAAATTCCCCCAGGAACCTAAGCTTTCATCCCCAAAGCTCCTTTAAAATATGTGGATGTTCAAGGCAGAGGATAATAAAATTAGTGGTTGGGAAGTGAAGAATTCAATGGTTACAGATAGGGAAGAATCTGGTACGTTTTCACTGTATTGCATAACTGTTCCTCTCTTCAGAATTTGTGTTGCCCTCTTTTAAGCTAGTAACTGTGTCAGTAACTTGACTAAAATCTGATGCTCTTGAGAGGTAATATCAAATCTTCCGTTTTCCCAAAACTTCTGAGAAAGCTGATGGATGAAATGATGGATATGATATATAGCAGTCCTTAGACTCCTTTCACTGTAGACTGTTTTAGATACAGAAGTTGGTGCAGTCTGGGTTTCACTTCATCAAGCCTTGTTGAAGGTAATACTTTCCTTGGTATAGTTAAGAGCCATTGACATGGGCGACTGCAGGCACAGGCAGCAATGTATTCCTCAATGTCTTCACTCTCTCATCAAGAAACCTCAAGTTATTGGAGGGGACAATTTCCTCCTGCTGGGCATTGCAAAATTCTGTATGTGTACAGCTGCCAATATTACGGACAGGGATGCTAGTGATAAAGACAGATGTGAATAGGGCCTACAATTTAGTCAGTGGCAAACCAACAAAAAACACCTGGATTTTCTGAGCAGAGAGAGAGAGAGCAAGCGAGAAAACACCTTTAGAAATCACTAAATGAATTAGATTTAAAGAGAAATCATTGAAATAAAATCACTTAGAGTAGTTGAACAGATTAATGGTAATGAATAGCATGGAACACAATTTCTTAAACTACCCTGTAGCTTACAAAACCTTTACTTAAAATGTAAGGTGATTTAACTTAATCTGACATTACACTTTCAGGGAGGAATAAATATAGAATTGGGTTAAAGTGTATGAGAACATAGCTAGTCTATGTAGTTTTACAACAATTTAATTAATTTAGAGCAAGATATATGAGCATACATGATGGGCAGTGGTCTAAATGCAGATGTGGTTCACAACATAACTCTACATGGTAAGGGAATAAACTTGCCTAATATCTATGGAAAACAGTTTCATTCAAGTCTCAGCAGCAGCAATAAATACAATAGAAGTTTGCTTTTCTTTATAAATGATTACAGGCAGAAAGAAAGATAGGTATGGTAATAAATGAATTGAAGCTGTAATGGATACTGACAGTTTGGAATAAAAGCTAGAGGTGGCTGTGTGCAGTAACTAAGCTATGATTTCACATTCTGCAGATTTTATGCCAGTGCTTGTGTGACTTCTGAGATCTGTAAAATTTATCCTTACCACACCATTTTTTTCCCCCTTCACTGAATTTAATCTTGCTATTCTCCTTATGCTGATTGACTGACATTAGCTATTCAGACAAAAATGAAGCTAATGGGTGAAAGAAGAGAGAACTAGAAATTCTTCAGGAAGGATTTGGAACAGTTTCCAGCACTGATTATTGTAGTTAGAGATGTACACATGCCCAGAGGCATTTGAGTGGAGACTGTCACACTGAGTATAATGTTGAGAGAAGAGAAGAGAAAAAACTCTGGTTCCTTTAGTTTTTTCTACTCTTCGTAAAAAAAGCTGAAAACAAGCAGTGAAATATTTATGTTTTATCATTTATATGCATACATACACAAATGTATATATAAATTATCTGTAATACTATAGAATATATAATAATGTGGTACTTACTGATTAATAAAAAGCAATGAAATTGAATTTTAGGTTGCATGAAAACTCCTTTGATACAAAACATAATTAAAATTTAAGTGACTTTCAAAATACCACCTAATAAAGTGTCTGACAAAAAAATTGTAAATGTTCAGTTATGTCGATTGTTCTTGAAGTGGTTTAATAAAGTTGACAACAATTCATTAACATTTTTGAAAACTTGTTCTTCTGAAGTTTGTTGGAGATTTGCTATGATTCTCTGTGGAGGACAGAATAGAGGAAGACTGGGAAGGAAGGAAGAGATTCCATATGAAAAATCTTCCTGATTTGTGGTATTGACTGCTAATTAGAATGTTAATTCATAAACATGGAAGAAAATAAAGTTGTATTTTGCTTTGTTCTGTGGTAGTGGTAAACATGCATTTTTTAATGTCTGTCAAATACATCCATTGGTTTGTATGATTGTAAATTGCCCATCAAAAGTTCATTACTTCCTTAAGCACATCAGTAATTTCTAAACAGAGAATTTTTAAAGAGGAAACAAAAAATTTCATATCTTTGTTTTTGTTTTGGTTATTTGTGTGGCAGTTGAACTGTATTACTTAATTTTCATGCATTCCATAAGGTAAATTTATGTGATTTCTTTGTTATGATTTGATGGACCTTCCCAAATAGATTGCTGGAACTTAGAAAAACTATCTGAAAATTCAGTACTGGAATATTTCAAGTCATAAGGTGAAAATGTTTTTCTTGGTAAAACTGCTAATTAAATCCAAGAAACTGAGTAGTCACAAAAATTATGGCTGAAAATAATTCATCCCATAGTTTTGAGAACAACTTACAGGCAACATTTATACATTCATTATGTCTCTAGTTCAGAGTTAACATTTTATTTAATTAAAGTTCATTACAAGATAAATATTGTTTTCCACACAGCTTTTACATAACACAAAATATTGTCTCCTACAAAGAAAAGTGGCTTTTGTTATGAATTATGTCTTTGGCTTTCTGTAGGCATCAAATAATTACCTACAAAATAGTCCTCTCCATTTGTACATGTCAGAAACCTGTGCATGCAAAATCAATCAAGATTCCTATCACACTGCCCTGAATCATGTCTTTATTAGATTACTTTGGAGCTGGATGAGTCACACTGCAAGACAATGACTGCAAGGTGGGAGAGCTGCATGCCATGACATTGGCTGGATGGCCTGTTCAGAGCTGCTCTCATTTCTCCTTTCTCCAGCAGTTGGTATTGGCTACTTCAGGTGCTGCTGTCTTCTAGACAGAGCAGCAAACATACTGAATGGATTTCAATACGGTAAAATGATCTCTTTTTCTTGTCTTTTCACATACTGTGTGACCTCATAAAAAAATAAGTGCTCATGGGCGTAGGTTTCTTGATTTCTCTTTGGTGTGACTTATAAAAGCATCTTAGGGCTTTGTATTTCACAACTTGATAAGCTTAGATTTTAATGCTTGAAAACAGTGAGCTGTACAAAAGGTTTTATAAAATCTAGTTGTGAGACAACTCATAAACTGAGCCAGACTACAAAAAAATACAAGGCTGCAAGGAATGGCAGCCATTGATTTAGGTGGAGAGCAAATTTCAACTACATTATATGAAATTAATGCAAATTTTTAGACATGCCAGAATAAGTGGAATTAATCCTTCCCCTAGAAAATATTTACCCTATTTGATATTTTTTATGTGGTACTTTTTAAGAAGAGAAAAAGGGCAAAACAAGGATATTCACAAGAACAGAAGTTAAATGTTCTGACTTTCTACCATCAGAGGGTTTACAATTGAAAAGTCCAATATTTAGAACATGCTATCCTTTTAAGTTATAAACTAACTAACTAATGTATTTTAATTGTGTTTTTTAAAGATTACTGGCTGTGTTCCCAGATTTCACTATGGTAAGTGAGCTACTGATCTTTCACAGTCATCAAATACATGTCATAAAATATTTCTGTCAGTGCTGTAGACTTTGCATGTTCTTATTGTATGAATATGAGGATGTCTGGTGTACTTAACTTAAAGCCTTGTTTGCATAACATGAATTTACATGCCTTCCATTTATGTCTATTTTGTCTCACTCTTCATAACTGCTTTATTTTGTAAGTTTTCTTCAGGAAGGCATTTTTAGGGCTTGAGATGCTCCCTTTAGTTAAACCAGAGCTTGCTTTAGATAAATAGGATTTACTTTTCCTTTCAAACTTAATTACTTTTCAGAATCATGATCAATTTCCCGCCTTGCTTGCTTGAGGGGAGTGACACTGTAGGAGACCCTTATGCATTTGCTTTGTAATAAGCCTTTATTCATACACTTCGGGCTATACAATCAGCTCCCCCGCTCCAGAGTGTTTGCCCGTGTGTGGCTGCAGCCGCAGGCCTGCAGATTGGAATGCTGATGATGGGCACCAAAAGTGCTGAGGAATGGATCTGTGTGGAGGAAAGCAATAATCTGGCTGTGACTGTCCATGGGTCTTATTATATAAAATGAAACTACCTTTGATGGGCCTCTATTTTGCTTTTTTTTTAGTAGAGATTTCCTACATAATACCCTACCTAAAAAATTTCATTTTAAGATTCTCTTTTTTATTTGTTATAAAAGTATTGTGTAACAGGAGTAATTTTTTTCTCTAGTAAAAAGACATACTAATTCGAGATCCTGATAGTTCAAATAGGGTGTTTTCTTGTTGAAACAAGCAGTTTTATGTTTCAACTTCTCATTTATCATTTTTGTCTGTTTTAAAATAACATCAATTTTAAAGCATTAATTTGGTTCCTAGGGAATAAAAGTTTATGGAAAGCTACAAATATTATCTATAGTTTCGCTATGACAGTAGTATTTCACATGAGTAAAAATCCAGTAATAATAACATTAATGGAAATCCCCTTGTTTTCCCGGACCTGTGTGAAGACTTATTTGGGGCAGGGTGAGGGAGCACTAAAAATGCTGCAATCCTACTGGAAAACAATTTAGTTTGCGTGCTACTGCTTCTTAAAAGTCAGCTTCTTGCCAATTTTACTGGGTATCTAGAGTGATTTTCATGGTTGGACTTCTTTAAATGGACCATAACATAACCATTTAGCAGAAGGAATAGTCTTTGCCTTTTCACCCAAATGTCATTTAATAGAAATGGATAAAACAAGGAGGCCCATGTTCAAAGGTCTCTCCTTGAACATAGAAATACTTCTGGTCCTTAATAAAACGATATGTTGTAGGCTTCTTCATTTAAATGTTAGAATCATGTAATGGTTTGGGTTGAAAGGAACTTTAAATATCATCTATTTCCAACCCCTCCTACCATGGGCAGGGACACCTCCCCTAGACCAGGTTGCTGAGAGCCCAATCCAGCCTGACCTTGAACATTTCAGGGATGTGGCATTTACAGCTTCTTTGGGCAACCTGTTCCAGTGCCTCACTACCCTCACAGTGAAAAAGTCAAAGCAAAAGGAAAAATTTGTAAGAAGATAGAGTAAATGATCCTTCAGTGTTTCTTTCCACCCTGTGTGAAAACTCTCTTCCGTAATTTTGGCTGCTTGTCCTTGCAGTGGGAGAGTAGGATAGTAATTTGTCTTTGCTTTATTACAATCTCAAAAAAAGAAAAGTAATTTTGACTAAATTCTAGTATTGTGCAAACCAAATACTTAAAACACAAACATTGGGTTAAATTAAATTTCCATTGAGATTTCCATCTCAAGGACTGTAGTGTCTTAATTACAGATTGCCAAAAGGCCTGTTTTTGAACATTTCCTGTTATCTGTCTTGAATGTATGCTTGAATAAAAGTCTTCAGAAAAGGTCTTCAGACAATATAGAGATGGAAAGAGAGTATTTATTAGCTACAAGCTGTTTTGTTTCCCATTGAGCCATTTACACTTACCAAAAGTTTTAAAGCTGAATTTTTTACCTAACAATGGGTTTTCTATCACTTCCCTTCAACTAAGTGCACTGTGATAGGAAGCTTTCCCTGTGGACTTGATCTAAATTTAAATTAATGTCTGCCTCAAACCACGAGGTGTTCTGTCTCTAAAGATCTGACAATTCAGTCCAGGAATAGGGTGGCACATCTGTGAAACTGGATGAGCTCATTTGTTCTCCAGAGAGGGTGAGGGCTTCATAACAACTTTACTGATTGTCCCTTGAAAATCATGCCAACTTCAAAAGAGTAAGCATTTCTCCAGGAGGATTATACAGAAACAGAAATTAATGATAAAATTGACTGGGTGGCACAACTTGTCCATTTCCAGTGCCTGCTCATTGTTGCATAAAGATTAGAGAGGTCCATTAAGAGTATCTTTTAGTTAGTCAAATACAGTAACTCCTCCATATTTTCCAGGTTTACTAAAATTTAGGATGGGCCTTACAGTTTTTAACCTATTAGTCTCTATTTTCATCATGGTTATGTATGCGAAATCTGGTCTCTACTGAGAAGACTCTTGTTCTACAGCAAAGGATCCTGGTCCTTGCGTACAAAACAGGTGGATTTTAGTCCAACAGACACATATAAACAATTACTCATTTATAAATTATGGGGCTTTTTTCACTCACATATAATGCATAGTAAAGATACTCTTGTTTTGGTTAAATGTAGTTCTTTTTTACTTTAGTACAAACTTAAGTATTTTACTTAAAACTAATTAGTATACAACAGACCGAGGGATTTTTTCATGGAAGTCCTTAAAATATGTTTCCTGAGTATAGCTACATTAATGTTTATATTTGATAAATTTATGCAACTTCACAGGGACAATTATTCCTTTCTGTAGCATGGTTCAAAATGGTTTTCATGAAAATAATAGTTACAGAGAGTGGTTTTAAAATATGATAATAAAATAATGGTGCAGATGTCATCTTCACAGTGACAACAGGAGAATGAACCAAAGCCTGCAAGACAAAATGGGATACAAACAAATTCTTGTGATATGAACAGAAAACAGAAAGCTGTCTGTGACTGGGGCTTCTTTTCCCTTTTAATGCAGCTTTTTAAAATTTCTATTAAGGTAAGTCAGGTAGACTATAAAATAATACTGAAAATCAGTTCCAAGAAGAATTAGCTCCCATTGTTACTGGGAAACCACCAATGGCATTTAATTCCAATTCCCATCCAGAGACAAAAAAAAAAAAAGAGAAGGAAAAATGTATTTCCAGCATTTCCAAGAGAAAAAGCTCTTAGTGCTCTTGCTTTCCATTTTCAGTCATTTAAACTACTGTCTTGGAACAATGGATCTTGCTGTATTTTGAAAAGAAGTTAATTGAACTTGTATAAATGAAATTCCCCTACTGCAGTAGTGCCTCAAGCTAGCTATGACAGGAAGACTTAGAACATGAAAATTGCAATCAAATTTCTAAATCAGTATTTCTAAATTTGATACCTTCTATTATTGCAAATATTTGGAGATATTAAAAAAAAAACTCTAAAGCAAACTGAACTCCTTAGTATTTCCATGAAGCAATAATTTTTTCTTTATTTTTGTTTGCAGAGCAGTCATTTTTATTTGCCACTAGTGATTTCATTTTCCTTCTGTGAATTAATGGGTAAAATATAAAGACATGAGAAAATAGATAACTTTATTGCTTCAACCCCATTACTGCAGCGTGGGAATTCATCAAAGTCCCATTTCCTCATGTATAGATATTGCATGTTTAACCTTATTGCTCACATTACAATTACATGAAGATCTTTTATAATTTTTTCTTAAGTAGGGTATCACCTTTTCCTGTGGTGTATAAGAGGAGGCTAAAGTGAGATCCTGGAGAGCTTTTTCTTTGGGATCTGTCAATCAGTCCAGAATTCTGTCCAAAAAATTTGTATAGTGAGGAGGGCAGGAAAAAATATGAAGGTCATTATTTTTGCAAAAATGTTGAAAGGGTTGGCAAACGGAACAATTATGCATTAGGATGCTCCATGTACATTTGCATTTGAGTTTTGATAATTTTGGAATTTGTGATTTTATTAAATGCTATAATATAATGGAAGAAATTTCTTGATGAGTGTTTCCAATGCATTGGCTTTTACGATATAGCAGTAATGTAAACAACTAATTTTTCTTCTGTGCTTATCTAAATTCTTGTGCTACCAAAGTCCATAGATTTCCTCTTGTCAGCATTTCTGTCACTAAGCATATTCGACAAATGATCTTCTCCATTTTCAACTTTTTCATTTGTGAGACAAATCATACAATATTTTGTACAAATGCAATCGTAGTTAATCTATACATCTAATGTGGTTTTTTTAGTGAGACCTGAACTTTTGCTTATGAATAATGAAGAAGACAAAAATGCACCTTTGCAGATTATCTAGAGGCAGGTGTTTATGTGAAAAATAGGACAAACCTGCACCTCTTTTTAACAGTAAAGAAGAAAATACTTTTGAAGTTCCAATTCACAAGTCTCTATTGACAACTTTCAGTGTTCGCATTTTCTTCTGTGAAATCACACATGACACGCCTTATTTTTCAGTATTTCTATTTCTCAGTATTCAAAGTGATATATCTAAATTCTGATGTATTTTCTCATGCTGAAAACCTCATGCTTATGTTTCAGGATTAAAAATAACAAAACACAATGAACACCATAGCTGGAATTTCTCCAGGTGAACTCAAATGTTCAAAAGTTCTTAAATGTTTGAATCTCAGCTAATCATTAAAGGAAAGGAACAGGAACCTTTTCAACTGAATAATATCTTCAATTTTTTATACCTATTTTAGGATGAGATTAATCATTCTCCTGAAATTCACACATTTCTGCACACAGCATATAAAGGCTGTGTCAGATGGCTAATACTAAGATATCTAACATTTGGACAACTGAAAATAAGGCATGATGAACTGCATCTATAATTGGTTAGAGCGGGAATTGTTTGGAACTTAGGAGCCAAAATGTATTAAATTTTCAGTCTCCCTCTGGGCCACTGTGGGAGAGAATGGCAAAATCCCTTCTTCCAGTAAATTTATCAGATCACTAAAGAATGTTAAATTTAGTCCTTACAGAAATAAAAAAAAGGAAATATGAAGGATTGAGCCATTGACTTCTCTGAACTGTTAAAAAGGATTTGAATTGAGTGTATCTTGCAGTTACTGCAGCTTTCAGCAACAGAAATCTGCATGAGGGAAATTGTCCATCCTCAGTCATACGCTAAACAAACCAGAAAATTATATCTGATGGTGTTCCAGAGAAGTATCATCTCCAACACAGTAGAGGCATGTTGTACTTTTCTACTCAGATTTTAACTCAATGATTGGTCAGATTTTGTGTTGTATCCAATGATTTGTCAGATTATATATACATATAAAAAATCTACATGTATATGTATAAACTGTATTGTCCCTGAATTTTGGACAATATTCCAAGATTAATGTGCTACTTTACACTGGGTTAAATTGCTGATGGCATAAATTGGCCACTATACTGGAGATAAAATTCTCTAAGTGCAGAGTGTTAGTATTTCTGAAAGGATATCACACCATTAAAAAGAAGCAAATGTTATCTGTATGATGCGCAGAAGCCAAGTTAGGAATTTCACATGATACTGCAGACTCTTGTTCCATGTGGAGAAGCAGACCAGTACCCACAGGTATCTCTTACAGTGTTAAGTGGGCTTTCACATACTCTGTAGTAAGGATGTTTCAAAAGAAAAGTTTTCATCAACTTGTTGAATGTCATTTCCTCTAAGTCCAAATCAAAATTGTGAGTGTGTCTGTTATGGCAAATTAAAAGTTGCATTTATTTCTTGCCCTTTTGTATCATTTGAATAATTTCTATAGCCAGTCTTCTGTTTGAAAAAATCTGTGCTTTTCATTTTCATGAGAAATTCTGAGATTTGCACATACTCCGGCAGCCAAAAGAGAACAGCCTTAATTGACCTTTGGAAAAAGCAATATGAAATCAGTTGCAAATTTAAACTCTTGAGTGTGAGAAAGCAATGGCTTGTGGAAAATACCTAAGAAGAGAGGAAAACCCTGGTCTGTGACAATGGACAGGAAGGAAAAGGCAGTCTCTTCTGGAGGTCCAAGCTGCAGTTTGGGGAGGCCACAAGCATACATTTTATGGAAAATGCCCTGTCTTACAAAGTTAAGTGGTATCTGTCTTCTGTTTCTGTGTCTGTCTGTGTAAACAATTAGTTATGGTACAGGGTGAAACAACAACAACATAATCTACACCAGTCTTGACAGAGAGGTTTTCCTCCTTTTTTTTTTTTGGTCTGTATTATATGCCCCAATTCTCTGCATGCTGTGTGGCACGCAGTTGTCTTTTTAAGGACAGGCAATAGACATATGGCTTGTCAGTAATAAAATATTTTGTGGAGAGGATACAGCTGTTTCTAGTTTAATATCTGCCATCTGAAAGCGTCTGTATCACACAGAAAAGGCAAAAGAGAGAAACATTATCTCTGGGAAGCATACCAACACTGTTTCTAGCAAATCATTTCTAAATCTAGACATGTGGTATAAACTGATAAACATCCTTTACTTATTGTCCTGAACATACTTATTTTATTTCAATCTTTTCCAGCAGTCTGACTGCTTGGTTTCATCCTTTATAACTAAACTTAGCACTGATTGACCCAAGAAATCAAAGAGATGCCTAAGGTACTCATGTGAAATATATATTTTGTATAATCTAATTCTACCTCTGTGATATTTTCCAACTTTATGTCCTTCCCTTGAAGGGACTTATGGTGCTTCAGATCTGGGATCTTCCCATCAGTAACTGATATATTTTAAAGGACATCTGTCGTTCTCTTGATCCTAACCACTGCTAGTGGCTGCTAGCCAAACAGACATCAAAACCAGCAATTTTTCATTACCTCGTTATTATCTCAGAATGCTGGAAGTCCTGCTCAAAGGCATGAATTTAAAAGATGTGAACAAAATCATAAATGGAGCATTTCTCATTGCAGAATATTTAATGGCTGCCATATCTTCTGTTGTCTAGAATTAGGTAGGGCTGGGTCAGTTAAGGTCTTATACTCCTAAAATCTTCAGAGACCTGCCCTCAGCTGAGGACTGCAGAACAGTCTGTAAGATTTTTCAGCTCTATAGGAAGAGTCAGGTGCCTCAGGGTGAAATGGAAGGAGGTGCAATTCTGATTTCAGACCTAGCCTAGAAATCAACAGGACAGACACTGGTTGAAAATCTACCCAGAGCAGCACCCTTGGCACTTCCTTTAGGGATTAGGGATAATGTTGCTATGGGGTAATTGTTCAGATATTACAGCAATCTCCCATGATGCAGAAGACCTATTCTATAAGGCATGCCCAGCCATGGAGAGCACTAACCAATTTCCCCCATGTTACAGGAATGGACTACATTTTTGAGGTGAAGGTACAATTTGAACCAGGAAAGAAAGTGTTCTCCCTGCGAAAATTGGATGGCTCTCCCCCTGAATGAACAATACCATATTATTATTATTTTTTTTCTTTTTTTCTTTCCATCTTTGAATAGTTTCCATAACAGAATTTGGATTTTATGGCACAAGGTATCAGCATTTTGTTGCATTCTAATCAAACTTATTGTGCTGTCTTTACAGTTGGCTGGTAAAATTAAAACACCCCCTGCCTTCCCTGACGTAATCCCAGAGGTATTGCTAAAAATGCTTACACTGATACAGCTGATTTAAGTACACTGGAATTACATCAGCTATACTGGTGTCAAACTGCACCTACACAGATGCGTAACTCTTCTATCACAGGAGATACTGATTCAGTATGTGCTGGATGTTATAAATAGATAACATCCAGTTTGTATACAGCCCTCAGTGAATAGAGAAGGGCCTTCATAGTACTTGAAAGCAGTAAGATTCAGTATCTTTGTGTTTATTTGAATTTACCTCCCTTGGGCAATGACCAGTTTTGAAAATTAACCAAGAAAATGCTTTGGTTTCACATGTTTAACTCTGAAAGCCTGTATATTTCATATCTTCTGGGGGAGTATAATATTCATGAGAAAATGAACTCAGATTTATCTTTTGAGGCTAAATGATACTGGTGATGGATATTTTACTGGAAAGAGACATATATAACACCAGTGACCTGAATATTCAGTATAGGGTCAATAAATTTTCTTTGTCAAAGATAAAATATTAGTTTTAATTCTAATGGGACATACTGAAATGCAGTTAATAATATTTAATTATTTGTGATTTACCAAGTGGGTGACAAAATCCTCTCCTTGCACTGCCAGTCAAATTTTCTGTTCCCATAGGCTCTCATGGATTGATAGGCTTTAAAACCTGTGTACTACATCTTTTGTTCTCAGCTCACAGCTGATGCAGTTGCCAATAACTTGTGTTTGTCTCTAGTATACATGTTGAGAAAAGGTAGACTCCCAGTAGGCAGTTCTCATTGACCTTGACCAATCTCTCCTGTTCTCATGCTGGAGATCATTTCTCCCTCTGTAGGGCCCACACAACTGCTGGCAGGGACCCGGCACAAAATATGGACACTGGAATATGGCATGAAATTTGTCCTCCTTTTTCTAAACTGCTTAATTTTCCTGATTCTTTATTGAAGATGTGATCCAGCAGCTGTTCATATAGGAGGTGGAAGAAAACAGCACCACAGGACTGGTGAAAAGCTGTTCACAAATGAAAGATAGGAGTAATACTGGAAGCAAGAAGGAGAAAGGTTATTTCTCTGGAAAATACAGCATAGAAGGACACCTTTGCATATCCAGGTCTTTTTCTGAGGATGAAAATGGGAAAACTGAGCTTTTCTCTTCCCTGACTGCTCTTCAGGTTAATTACTGCCACTGTTAAAGGACTGTGCATTCAACACAGGGTAGCACTTCTGTTGTATTTAGAGTACAGGCATACTATAGGCTAGCAGAAATTAATAATTTTTGAATATTCTTTGATTGCCTCAGACCTAGTGGGAGGATGTACCATATGAAAATTTAGACGGGGAGGCAAAGTTATTGGTTTTTTTCTAATCTCATCTATTCTAGGTTGTGTCTCCAAGTTTTATTCCATTTTCAAACACTTTCTAGCTGTCATGCCAGAAACAGTGACCTATATTTTTATTTTATCCTAGATTTTATTCTTTCCTTTTTATTATTTTTGAACCAATGTGTATAGTGTGCATTTTATTGATAAAAGTTTAATAGTCATGTTTTAAAAGCCTTCAGCTTTATATAACCGATTACTATGTTGTAATAAAAGTAAAATACAAACCACAAGAGACACAGTGGAAGATATTGCCATACTTTTAATGTGCCCCAAGTAATGAATAGGCACTTGAAATAACTGAAAACAAAAAGTACACAGATAAGCATAAGCATGCTATGGTAATTCATTTTGAGATACCAGTGAAAAGTCATTGAGAAAGTGAATAATTATGGATTTGATGGATATTTGAATGGAGGCCACAGAAGCAGTAAAGGTATTGGAGAGGGGGTTTATTTCCTGCTAAACAGGTGCCTATATGGACTCCTTTGCTTGTGTTCCTGGTTTCAATCCTATTGAAACATTTCATTTTGACTTTGATTTTTCTTCAAATTATATTGATTTTGCTTAGTCTATTATAAATCATGATTTGTGTTCATTATTGAGTACAGACTTATCTGTATTGATGTGTGCTAGACTGACCACTATTAAATAAATTCTGCAGATACATAGATAATTGCTTTTGTTTAAAAATGCTAACTCTTCCTTTTATTCCATTGTTAAATCTTTGGATGTAATTGTAGTTCAAAATAAATAGACACTTTAAAATGTCCTAATTTTCATTTGGAAGAAGACTTTTGTTTTTCTATTCAGCATTAAATAAATTATCAAATGAAAAGGATGGGAAAATAACAACACTTTTCATATAGCTTTGAGATTTCACTGTGTTGCAAGTCTTTCACAGGAACAAATTAACACATTGTCATACTATTAAAAATAATTTTGTAATTTAAATACACCCAGTTAAATTTATGGAGGTCAGTAAATTTGGACACTTCTTTAAATCTTTAGCACTTTGTTATTGCAGTTATAGTGTTCTTGTTACATAGGACTATTTCATTTTACATTAATTCTGGAGTGTAATAAATAGCCTGAAAAAGAATATCATAAATGAAGTAATTAGGTGGAAATTAAAGTCAGCATTTACAGAAACAGAGGAAATTCTCTGATTCCCATCTGACATACTCTCCAGATTTCATGTTCATTGTCCAAAGTACAGGCACAAGGTTTCACTTAAAAATATAATTTCTTTTATATTGACAACATGATTCTTACCCTAATGTTATTTTCAGAAACATCTGAGTCATCTTAACAGGAACTATTTAAAAAGTGTACCAGAAACAGGGATCCAACTATTTCTAACAGTTACCAGCAAAGCTGCATAATTATACAAAGTAAACAATATTATTTGCTGTTTTCCCTTTCTGCTGTTTCCCACAAAAGCCACACATTTTTGCATCAATCAAGTATATTTAGGGGGAAAAAAAAGTGTCATTCCCATTTTTGTGTTCCTCCTCTACACACTGCAGTTGATAATCTTTCTAGGCACTATTCTCCAAAACACCATATCAAACGACTAGCACAGGATGAGTCTGATTATTTATCATTCATCACTGCACCTAGAGATTGCTGTGATTAACTCCTGGTCATGCCTGTGCTTGTAGGAGCTGTGTGATGTTTTTAAGATCTGTCCATGTTTCCTCATTCCCACTCCATGCCAGCTCTGGTTTCCATCTCACCTTTATCCTCACTTATGTCTTTCACAGCAAAGGAATATGAGGACATAGGCATAGATAACTAATTTTAAATCCTTGCTGTGGGTTGCTGATGGTGGGATTTCCAGAAGAGTTGATGTTTTTCCTCTTCCTCCCCTTAAAAAATTCAGCAAGATTTGTAACCACTTGATCCTCTTGGTGACAAAACAATCATATTCCATCTCTAGCAGTTTTTAAAGCATCCAATTTGCACAAAAGAGAAGTACTGAATAGAAGTGGGAAAGGACTGCTCTCAGAGTAACTCATACTAATGCTAGGAAGACTGCGTACTAAACATATTGTAAATTGATTAACTATCGGAATGATCCACATAAATATCCTCCACTAATTTGAAAATTGCTTGACCATTGATCTGCCAACAGTGGTTTAGATCTAAAATATTCTGTTAGGAATAGCATGACTTAATTTCTATGATTTGTGTATTCTTATTTATTTACACACTGTAGCAATTTATCATAGAAAAACCATATGGCAGCCATAACCTTGAGCAGATTATGTTCAAGAATTTTCAACTCCAAACTGAAACAAAGTAAGATTCTATTTCATGCAGATGTATTCTCCAAGTTGTTAAATTGCTTTCTAGGAAATGCATGTTGGATCTTCCAAAAAATGTATGCTTTTTCCTCTTGTTAGATGTATTGGCAAACTGAACAGACAGTTTTTATGCTGCTGCTGAAGAATCTTTTTTCACTTCTCTCTATAAAGTTATATTCATAACTGAGATAAAGCATAACACCTCAGCCCTCCTCAAACATCATATTTTGGTTTTATGCATTTACTTTGAGTAGGTAGTTTCTCTTGAGCTATAGCACAGTAAGAGCTGCTGATAAAATTATACCTATGGAAAAGTAAATATATCCTTTTCCTTATTCCCTTGTATTTTTATTAATTTAGTTAATTTGATTTTATACTGGTATGTCTAATGTTGTCACACATGTAAAACAACTGTAAAAATTCCATAGACTCTTCCCACACTCTTTAAAAATTGAGTTTATCTTCTACCCACCACGTAACCTTTTTCATTTGAGCCAGTTCTCACAAGGTCTGCCAAAACTCTTACCACAGATAAATCTTTTATATTTTTCCAGGTCCGGAATATCAGCCTTTTAGCAATCATTAAGCTTGTATATATCCATTTTGATGATGCTTTAGGGATGCCTTTAATTCCCAAAATGTCAGACCAAATGCAAACAGAAGGTTCTGAGCATATTTTGCTTCCAATTATTTGACATTATGGACTTAAATAATTTACTTTTTCATTCTGAGAAGATGGTTATGGCCTCTTCTAGAAGTTAAGGATGTTAGCTCTTAAATGTTTTCTCTAGCATATGTACTTTCTTTTCCAGTTTGAGAAGAAAATTCCATAGCAACTTCCAGATTACAATAACTTCCTAGAGGAGAAACTATACTGGTAGAAAAATGGCATGAAATTTATGCTGGATTATCTCCATGAATGACATTAGGTTTGGATGGACAGTTTAAGTGAAAGTTTAGAAATTTAATGGACAGTGTATTTATTTTTTACTTTCTTTTACTACAGTTTTGTTATAAAGGAAAGGAAGAAGCTCTTTCACAGAACTTTCAACGGTCCAAGATGAAAAATGTGAGTTATATTTACTTTATATAGATTGGAAGTTAGGAATAATGTACCTTCTCCTGTGAAAAAGCCCATAGTATTTTTAACACAGAGAATTTTTAAGCACAAGGAATGTATTTTGTAAAGGGTTATAAACTCAGTACAATATGCCACATACAAAACAGTATTTGATATACTGTAAGATATTACTGTTAATATATTCATACTGCACTAAACTATCAGAAATATGCTGATGTGGCACAATGCACTCACTTTGCCCAGGATTCATCTGACTTCAATGTCTTCCATGGAGATACAATAAATCTATTTAAGGGGCCACTACAACAATGTATCTCATCAGAACACCTTTAAACCAGATCATTCAATCAATCACACACACCCCAGCTGAATCTTACCTGTTTTACCAGTGCTATAACTTACAGTAGCTTCATCTGTCCTTCCAAGAACAAAAATAACTATTTGGGAAAGCTAGAAAACAAAAAGAAAGTAGAAATAATGAATGATTGGGGAAAACTTCTTGATTAAGAAGCTGTGAAGGACAATGAATAATGGAACTGGCTGTCAGGAAGGACATAAATCTGATTTAAATCTTTTACTAGACAAAATACTAAGCTTGTATTGAAAAGTTCCAGACTTACTAGGAATTGGGTCTCTAATTTATTTCTAACTGCTGTGTACCTGAGCAAGAATAAGTAACAGAGAGCTGTCAGTTAACACAGATAAGGTTTTAAAATTCAAGAGAATTAACAGCCCTCAAAACTTAGTTCTTGTATTGCAATGAAATTTCTGGTTATGTAAGATGGAACATGTTGGGGTCCCTCCCCTGCCGTGTAGCCCTGGGAAAGGGGCCCTGAGAGGACAGACACGGGGCTTCCCTGCCCCTGCTCAGCCTCGTTCCCATTGGTTGGTTTGTGTTCCCTGCGCGGGCAGAAGGACCCTTGGTCCCGTGACTGGAACAGTTCCTGGCAGAGCTCCGGCCATGCGGCTGGAGAAATAAACATCTCTGAAACAGCTATCAAGAATCTGTCTGTCCATATATATTTCCTTTCCACGGGACTCCTGGTTTGATATATGCGTGTTGCAGGATCCCCACTGCAACAAATGGTGGAGAATTGGAGAGAACGATCCCCGATCCCTAAGCGACTGATTTGTGTGAGTAAACCCTGGAAACTTTGGATTCCTCTTCTTGGTTTTGCTTTGCTATTCCATATCTAAACTATGGAGGAACCGTGGGAAGACTCTTGGCTCTCAGAGCCGCATATGGACATTTATCTTAAACTTAAAATGATTCTTGAACAACGATTTGTAAATTTTAGCTTGATTCAAGCTCAAAAAGAACTGAAACACTTCCTGGCATGGTTGTTTAAGAACTTTTTCTATGTTTCTTGGGATTTAATTCTTACCAAGGGCTTTTGGAAAACCGTTTGGACACAGTTAATACTGGAGTCAAAATATATGCCGATGGAAGAATATTTTCGTGAATATTATTTAGTTACCGAGACTGTTGAGCAATGTCAGCTGTGTCCTGGCGAAGGGAAGCCTGGCGCAGGGACCGTGCGGCCCAGGCCACGTGCACCGAGCGCTCTGCGAGCAGCAGCGAGGCAGTTCCCGCGTGCGGGCGGAGCCACGGAGCCGCAGTGTCGGTGGGGAGCGAGGAGCGGCGGGAGCGGGGACCCGGCGGTGCCCGCCCGGCCCCGCGCAGCGCGTGGTGGACGAGCCCCATGAACGCCCGGCCGAGAGGGGCGGCTCACGGGCGCGGGCAGCGGGTGGCGGTAGAACGGAGCCGCGCCCAGCCGAAACGCGTGCTGGAGCGGACGCAGGGGAGTCGTCGCTCGGGGGCCCGGCCGAGACGTGGGTGCAGCACCCGGCATCGCAGCGAAGCTGCGACCAGAGGAGGCGACGCGGCGGAGAACTGAGCGCGGCCCGGCCCGGCCCGCGCAGCCCCGAACGCGACCCCGGGAAGAGCGCGCAGGCACAGCAGCCCCGACAATTCCAACACGGGAGCGACCGAAAGGAGAGAGCAAAGACGCAGCGAGACAGAAAACAGCAGCCACTCGGAAAAAGGAAAAGATCAGTAACTAAGATCTTAGGGATAGTAAAATGGTATAATGTTAAGCAAAATTATGGTTTTATAACAAGGTGTGACAACCAGCAAGACATATTCGTGCATAGAACTGCTATTAAAAAGAATAACCCTGAAAAATGCATCCCAAGCTTGGGAGATGGAGAGGTGGAATTCAAAATTATACAGGTAGAAAAGGGTTACAAGCATCGCAGGTCACTGGGCCTGATGGTGTTCCTGTAAAAGGCAGTATATATGCAAAAAATCGTAGTCATGTTAGACAATATCTCCATTGTAAGCCCCCCTACAGTCTCCCTTTCCTAATCCCACCTTTCCCTTTTACCCTATGTCCTATTACCCCCAGTGTATTCCCAATCCGTTTTTTCATCCATGGTTTCCCTCACAAAACCATGCTTTTGCCAATTGTTTCCCCAAAAATCCCTTTCCAATGCCGAGTGGGGGATGAAAAGGGGGAGGGAAGAAGTTAAACCCTCTCCTGCCTCAGTTTCCCCACAAAGCATGCTCAGAGATTCTGTCTCCCTTCTGTCAGCCCTAAGATGTTCCACAGAATCTGTTTGGACATTTAAAGACTCAGGAGGGTGGCTTGTTTTGTTTTGAAACTGTTCTTGTTATGTTTATCCAGTTGTTTTCATTCTCCTTTTATTAAAATAAAACGGGTGAGGTGTTGGGGTCCCTCCCCCGCCGTGTAGCCCTGGGAGAGGGGCCCTGAGGGCACAGACACGGGGTTTCCCTGCCCCTGCTCAGCCTCGTTCCCATTGGTTGGTTTGTGTTCCCTGCGCGGGCAGAAGGACCCTTGGTCCCGTGACTGGAACAGTTCCTGGCAGAGCTCCGGCCATGCGGCTGGAGAAATAAACATCTCTCTGAAACAGCTATCAAGAATCTGTCTGTCCATATATATTTCCTTTCCACGGGACTCCTGGTTTGATATATGCATGTTGCAGTATCCCCACTGCAACAGGAACAAGCATCTCTGTCTCCTTAAAAACACTGCAAAAGTTGCTGACTGGAAGTTATAATGTATAAACTTCCTCTTTGATTCCAGCTTCCCTAAACTTTATACTGCTGAAATGCAACCCTGAATACTACACTGAAAAAACCAAATTCCTTATACACCCAATATAAAAACCATTTCAATATCCAAGTGAAGCACTATCCAAATGGTCTACAGTACTTGGAGAAGAATCTTCTCATAAAAGCATGCAAACATTGCATCATGAAAGTCTGTGCATGCAATAAGACTTTTTTGGAAAGGTATGGGAATATCTGAATGTGTGTTTAATGATAAGTCATAAATTCATAGGGATGTTAATACTATGTATTTCATATGCTACTACGTGTACTAGTAGTCATGTGGCAAACACAAATTATAAGTTTCTCAGTACAAAAGGAGCGGGGAGCTGACAATTTTTTCATGACAACCAGCGGGAATACTCTGTGTGTTTTGTAGAACAGAAAGGCTGTAGGACTGCAGAGCATGTTGATACACAATCTAAAAATAAAGGGCCCTATTTTTTCTCAATTACAAATGAGTTTCTGTACTCATCAGATGTACTGAAAATCAGAAATTTAGAGAGAGGAACAGTAAAAAAGTTACAGGTGTGGGATTTGAAGTACAAAGATAGAATAGAACCCTCACAGAAACCACTCTGTTGACACTTAAGCAATTTGTCAGCCAGGATTTTGGGGGTTTCTGGCCTCATAGATTTCAACATTAGGGGAAGAAAAGAAAGAAGCTGACAGATGGGATATTTTACATCTGTAAGGTGATGTATCATTATATCTAAGTTAATTAAAAGTTCTTCTTTTGCAAGCAAGATATGCTTAGAAAGATTTTGGCATTCAATATGATGATGTTTTTTCCCTGACAAAAGGAACTTAGCTTTGTATGACGTACTGTGTTCAGAAATTTATTTGTGGGCAAAATAAAACATGAAATTAAATTTGTTTTTTTCAATAATTCACTCGAGCAAATAAAGATTCTAAGTTATGAAATGGTATGTATGTCTTTTTCTCTTGGAATTAAATGAATGGTTTCTGTAAATGGAAAAAAAGTGCTTAGCTTTGAAAATGCAGGGTCCAATTCACAAAAGCCTTCTATATCATTTGTGTAAGTGTATTTAGTCTGCTAAGAAAGTGTACTGAAAGTGATTGTAGTCACAGTCCTACTGCTTATGTACTGATTTCTAGGACTCCATTCAGAAGAGTAGACACGGCCTTGCTGTTTATTCCATCTAGTGCCAGATGAAATTTAATGGAGTTGTCTCCTTGCTTCAGAAAACTGCAGGTCTCTGCTCACTTCACTGTCCTATCTGCTTCCCTCGTGAAACGCCTCAGTCACACCGAGGCTTTTGGTGAGCAATCTTTAGGCAACTAAACGAAGTTCTGTGTCTACAGCTCTTCCAGGGACTGAGATTCAGTTCTTTATAGTGAGACCTATAATAATCCTAGAGATTAAGCTGCAGACTGTAGGATTCGGATGTGGGTGTACTCAAGTTGCATAACAGTTATTCTCTCTCCCTAGAGGAAAAGAATTATGGTTTATCTTACCTGAAATTTCTGTTTCAGAACTGTGCCTCATCACAAAACTCATAAACTTCATGGATTTCAGTTAAACATGGACTTCCAAATGCATGTCTACATTGTACTTCAAAGGAGCCAGGCCGGACTCAGAATTAGGCCTAGGTAAATTGAGTTTTCAAGTGACTGTGCCATTTCTGAATCAGCACAGCTAGAAGGAGCTGCAGTTTAGGGGTTATTTGTAAAGGGCAAGCTTGTTTCTAAACATATGTAAGGAATGAGCAATTGTTATTTGATGAGAGGTGGCTGGTAGACTTATAATTGTTTTCTGACTGGCATGGTGGTAAATGAAATTTTTACTGTAAGCATAAATCTTGCCTTGTCTTGGATGAAAGTATTTTATATTAATTTACAGCAGTTCTAGGAAAATACAAGCTTGGTATTTTGTTCTGACTTGGTAGCAATATTGTAACAACCTGAGTTTTGCTTTAAGTACTAAAAATTACACAGAGAAGTAGCAAATCAAGTAATTAATTCTGGTTGTCTTTACTTATCTATTTATCTATTTATTTTGATCTTTTTTTTTTCTAATAATGAACCTGGATCTCAGCCATAATGGCTATTTCTATATTAGCTAAGTGCTAAGGAACATTTCTAGGAATTTAAACTTGGATATCAACACTATCAAATTTTTAGAAAAGTCCTTGAAAGTTTTTTGGTCTACAAAACTACAACTCTGAAATAATTACCGATTTTTTTTCAGATTTAACAGAGAATATTCAATAGAAAAAATTTTGAGGGTTTTTTTTAAGTCTGAAAGTTTATGAGGAAAGACGTAGGTGCTTGGTAGATACTGGCCTCAATGACAGTGAATAGGCTCAAGCAATTTGCCAGCAGAGACACTGGAAAAATTAGCTATAAATACAGTGTAATTACTCTTTTACTATCGATAATTATTTGTTTTCTTTCCGTTTTAAAGTAATTGCCTTTTAAAATTTATGTTACAGCATGATAGAAATAGTGGCAATCACAAGGCCTGTTATTCTGTTTGCATTTTTCTGTATTTTAGACCTTTATGCAATGTTAAAGCTTGTTGACCAAAACCAACCATATGTGTTAAGATAGGGACCCATCACCTCCCTACAGAGTAGCGTAATATTGTTTCCATTATTGATTTCTATTACCTCTGTTATATTTGAAAATATTTAATTTTAATAGACACTGTGTTTTTCAAAAATTTCCTTTTATGTCAGCACACCTATTAAAAATTAAACTAATACTACACTGTTTCCTAAGACTACCTTTTCCTCTTACTAGCACCTTTGGGCCAGATATTTCCTAGAGGGCCTTTCAGAATTCAACTAAATTATATTTAAGAATTATTTTTCCATCATTTCAATTCTTTTGAGTAAAATGAGGCTTAAGAAGTGTGCTTCCCATTTACAGAAGCTTTGCTGATTTCTATTATATTATGCTCATTTGTGTGTTTTACAAGTCTCATTAAATGTGTTTTCAGCTAATTTACCTAATACTAAAATCATGTTCACTGGTCTATAATTTTTAGGTTCACCCCTAACACATCATTTAAGATGGCTACAATACTGGCTACCCTCCAGTCTACTTGCACAATAGTGGAGATTAATGAGAAACTCTATTTTTTGTTTGCAATTCAGTCACTTTGATAGGGATTTTCAGAGGTCACTAATGCAGTTAGGTTCCAAAATCCCATTAACATTTAGTGAAAATGTGCATTATACTCCCAGAGCTCTGGAAAACTCTTAATTTTCACTCATAAGTGCTCCTCAGTGAATGCTGTTTCATCCTAGTCACACAGTGTTATGAATTCACAGTTTAGCGTAACACCTTCCTTTTTAATAAAGCATCACTTTGGCTACACCAGTAGTGAAGCTTAATGCAGAAATCATTCATTCCTTTTTACATGAAGCATAAAGTGTTAATAATAGTCCTGTCAGTTTGGCCATATACTGAACCAGCCATTGACTTAAATACTTCCATTTCATGACAGTTGCTCAGTTTTGTTCAGTATACCTGCAAATGTCATTAACTTTGTTAATTTTTTGCATATTCCTCTTCCTTGTCTTTCAAGGACGGTCTTCCACCCTGTGCAGTCTGTTATTCCCTGCTCGGTTTTTAACTTATGATGCCAATATTACCTGCATGTACCGTGGCAGTTCTGACCTGTTGATTTGCACTGTTTGCTTTGAGTTCAATGCTGCTTTAAGTTCATTTCTGAAGCTTTGGGATAGACCTAGAAACCTGCAGTTCCCATTTCCCTGTAGGTTTCTTAAAGGTTACTGCTAGCTGTTGGAGTTCACCTATGTACAGAATCTTTTCTAAAGTAGCCAAGAGATACTTGAACTGTGTTACTTTGCATTGTAAGTCTGTATTGAAGAAAGGTGTACAGTAGTAGAAGGTAGCTTTTAAACTGCCTTTTACAGTCCAGGATAAAGCAAAAAGAAAAGGAAAAAAAAACAAACCCAAAACCAAACAAATACCCCACAACAAAAACAAACAAAAAAAACCCCAAAACAAAAACAAAAACAACCAAAAAAAACCCCAAAAAACAAGCAATGTAAACCTGAAGAGTACCTTGCTTCTGATAACTACAAAATCCTTTGGAGAAATTCTGTTACACAAACAATTTTATGTGACCACTACAGGTACAAGATACAGAAAATGCCGGTCAAGACACATGGGTAAAGTGGGTATTAAAGTTCACCTTGACATTCCTAAAACTACATGAGAAAAATCTGCTTAGGTCTGCATCTTGCAATCAACAAAACACCAGAGGATAAAACTTGACATAAAATAACCATTATAATTTGTGATCATTTATAAATCACACAGAAATATGTAACATTGAGATCTCAGGCTGAATAGTCAGAAATAGAATTGGAAAATATATCTTTATTTTTGACAGATTCTAAACTGTTCTGTCTGGAGGCTGGGAAGAACTGTCACTAAAACAACATAAAATAAATAATATTCAAAACACAAGATGTCCTTGCATGTAGCGTTACATAACAAAAAAACCAGAATGATTCTTTTCCATCAGTGAATTTTCAGCTTCTTGTACTCCAACAATCTTATCTTGGAGTGTTTGCTAGTTTAGCAAACTGTTACTTTGCTCTGTCTAGGTAGACTAGTGCATTTTTTTTTTTTTTTCTTCTAATTTACATCCAATTTGTTTAGGTGGGAGAAAGGAGCATCAGGAATTTTTGACTTTTGATCAGGAATAAAGAACAAGTTTTCATGAATGATAGGGAAGATACTGATTTTCTGTCAGAATCCTTCTTGGAAAGAACTGACTGAATTAAAACAACAACAAAAAAATTGGTCTCTAAATGCTTAACATGTAATGTTTGAAAAAAAATTCTCAGAGACTTCAGAGCATCTGTAAATATATGTTCTTGACCAAAATGTGTGGGTTTAATATCTTTATGTTCTTGCTTAATACTGCAGTCAAAAGTGACCCTGCAGACACTGGCTTCAGTACAAATAGGGGAAAAATCCCTCAAGGAAATAACTTCCTGGGATTCTTACTATAGTATGACTGGAAGGAACTACAACTACTGTAATTGCTTGTCTTTCACAGAAAAGTTCTGGACACCATTTATAAATGCTACATGTTAGAAAACTAAAATCCACTGAAATTAAGAGAAAGATTTTTACATTGTCGAATTTAATAGAAACAGGACTGGCATCAAATCAAGCTGAAGAACACATAAGATCAAAAATGTGCCTTCTTGAGGATGAGAGGTTTGTGGAGTTGGGTTATTTTTTACGTTTACCCATTTGTTTGACTCAACAACATTTGCATATGGTAAAATTGGATTGGAAACACAAAGGGACAGTAGTGGTCAATTTGAAGTGATTTGAGAGTTAATCTAAAACACTTGTTCATCTTAATTTGTTTTACAAATCTTGACACAAAACTGTGATCTAGCATATAGTCATTATGCTATAATGTTTTATAACTGATTTTTTCAAGAATCTTGTGATTTCTAACAGTGGAATATCTAAATTCTACAGAACACCTTTTATTAAAGTAAATGAGGCTTCTAATAGAGTGTTATGGATTTAGAGATGTGAGATGCAGAAGGAGTCTTTGTTTCCTAATTTTTTAATTTATATTTGTTCTGCTCCAACAGGAGCACATTTTAATTTTATGCTAAAGAAAAGAGATACTAAAAACCAACAACTGTGTGCATTCATTACTGCTGAAATGAAGGCTTAACTAGGGACAAAGCAGTAAAATGAAATTGAATGTTAAAATGGTATTTCTCTGCATCAGCTTCCCAGTTTCTGTTTTAAATATTGGTTGCAGAAGCCAAAGCAAATATACATCTGTTTTGCATTGCAAACTGACTTGACACATTGAACAGAGTATTTAATCTGTTTTGGACACACAGAATGCAAATCACTATAATACCTTGGTGCTGTTGTCATGCCTAAGAGTATTGAAGACTTGCACTATGATGTTTAACCTACTGTGTATTGAATTTGTGTTGTAATGTTATTCCAGTGAGTACCAGATTTTGTCATATACAGAAGCTTCAGCCCTGTGATTGCTATGTCTCACACCTACACAGACCTTTTAGTCTGTAATTGCATATGCAAGTGCGTTATTAATGGCAAAAATTATCTCCCTGTTTTGGACATGAAGATACCATATCGTCATGCTAGTTGCTCAGTTCCATTCAGCATACCAGCAAAGGTCATTAACTTTAAATTTTTTGCATATTCCTCTTCCAGAGGAAGTGATCAGACAAAATGTAAAGATTTATATAATTTTTCTCCTCTTTCTTAATCTGCATGCCTGCAAAACCAGAGAAATCCAGGGATTATCTGGCAGACAGATAATAGAAGTATCATTTAGAAAGATACCAAATTTTCTCTCCAGCTAACAATATTTGTAAAAATGTTTTTTACTATTTTCCTCTGGAAAATTCCTTCCTTCTTTCCTTCCTTCCTTCCTTCCTTCCTTCCTTCCTTCCTTCCTTCCTTCCTTCCTTCCTTCCTTCCTTCCTTCCTTCCTTCCTCTCTTCATCCTATTGGAGAAATGCAAGCTCAGTTCATAGTTGCTTTCCTATGAGAATCTTCTCAATAAATAGTTCTTCTGGTACAGTTGATGACAAAGTGCTTCTGAAATATTTTTATCACACATTTTGGATTTGTTTCTTACCCCTTTCTGCTTATGCAATTTAGGAACATAAAAGCAAAAGAGACTCTCTGGGTTGGCAAGTCCAGACATTCTGCTGGTAAACAAGCAATCTCAGCAATACTATTCATCTTATGCTATTTACCTCTGTTTTTCTTCTCTGATACCTCTTTTGCATTTTTCCTATCAGCCTCTTAGTAAAATAAGCATCTCCTTCCATTGTTTTATGTTGCTTCCTTTTTCCTCCACTGTATTAAATGCTTTGGAGTCTTTTTCTGCTATTTTATTGCCTCTTTTTCTTTCCCTTCCAAATCCTATCCTAATATAACCAACCCTGTGAGATAATTAAAAATTTCTCTATTGTAGAGTCTGGAAAAATGACTGGCTTAGGTGGTTCATCTTAAGTTTTATTCTCTTTTAGATATTTTCACCTGGGTCTTATTTAATAGCAATGACAGGCAAAAGGCTAACTCTAAAGGCAGATTTTTGCCTTGGCAGTTGAACTCTGAAAAGGAAACATAAAATTGAAATGGTAAGTTTCTGTGCTCACTGTATCTCTGTGAAGTTAGAGGAGGTGTAATCAGATGACAAAGATCAGGCTGGACTCAGAATTGAATGGATGTCTCTCCTTTTTCTTCCATCATCGTGAGTACAAATAAATGGAAGAGGGAAACTGTGAGCTGATATTACAGCTGCCAGTGAATGACTGGATCCCCAACAAAGCCCTGGCTCACAATAAAGCTAACTGAGCAGGATGTGGATGTGACATGTGAAACCAGTAGGCAGGACACATAACAAATGACAAATGGAGAAACTTCAAAGGTACCTGAAGTGTTGGCTTTTGGGAAAAGAGTCTTGTGAGGGTGACAACACCGTATAAGGTTGAGATCACTTAGGTTACAGTATCAGAAAAAGCAATAGGTGCAGCAAAAGTGGGATCAATTGGAAGAAAACTTTGTTTATTTTGGAGAAGACTGGAGTGAAGATAGCGAAGAGATAGGTCAAGAAACAGGAAGAAGGGTAACGAGGTAAGTGAATAATATGATCAATGCTTTAAAGGTACATATGAGTAGGCTCCAGCTTGATTATTACAATCTAATCGGGGCACTAAACCCCTCTGTTCTGACAATACCACAAGGGCCAAACCTCCTTTAGAACTTCCTTTAGTGGTGGTGGTTTCCCTAGCTAGAAGGAAATCAATGAAGCACGTGGATAGGGAACCCTGGCATTACCATGCTAGTACCCATTCTGGGCCTGGGAGCATGGAAAAATACCTTCTCTCCCAAAGAGCAAAATCAAGTGATTTACTTCACAGCTCTGTTATAAATATCTTACATGACCTTTAATATACTGTTATCTGGACTGCTCTCTCTCATGCTTCTTCTGTTTCAGTCAACAGCACTTCAGTGCATGAATTGATCTCTAAGTATACAGTCATATTGGTTATTTATCACCAGTGCCTCATCAAGCCAGATTGAGTTTATTTGACATGTATATTGATACATTAGATCCTTACTTATGTCTGCAAATCTCTGCCACTCCATATCTTGATCTCAGGTCACCTTTTCAACATCATTGTTTTCGATATACTTGTTCAGTTATTATTTGCCAAAATCTAGCAAACAAATCATCTTGTACAAAACAGGAATATAGAAACCTATGATTAGGAATTATTCAGTATCTCAATATTTGGCTTATCATCACATTTTTCTTGAAGGCCCTTAATAAAAATGTTGTTTTTCTGACTTTGGAAATCATGGCTTTAAAAGTCATGGCTATAAAAGATGTTTCAAGTTAGTCACCCAAAGTGGAGGTATTTAATCATTAGTTACTTTGTTCTATAATTCAGCTCAATTTCTTAAACAGCACAGGAGAAAGAAATGAAATGGTTTAATCCACTCTATTGGTCTCAGCTATATTCTCTTTAAAGTGCAAACAACATTAAAAAATAATTGAGCGTATACTTGTAACTAGCATAAAAAGTTATGACCATGATTCTGAATGCTACATGGACTTAATTTATTGAGAAAGCCTTGTGACCATTTTTTTATTCCTACTTTCTATTTTTGAGCTAATTGAGCTTGGTCTAGAATTGAAATCACAAATGAATTTATGCTTTAAAATTCAATTTTTTTAGTGGAATGAAAAGAACCATTCCAGTGTCTCAGTCACCAGAAGAGAGTAAATTTGGATACCTGTGGTATCATTAGGTCTATACAGATATCTGTCTTATTTAGATTAGCTTTTCAGAGGCAATGAAGAAGATCATTAAAATTGTCTGATCTTCTCCATAAGTTTTTATGACTCTGATTAAGTTACTTGGGAGCGTTATGCTACGCTTGAGGGGATAAATTGACTCATTTTAGCAGTAGTCCTATTAATTAAGTCTGCTAGAAATCTTGGAGTCCTTTACTGTATCCAGATTGTTTGTAAATACTTTAATTTATTTGAATGTGTATATGTTTGCAATGTAAACTTTGTTTCCTTTTCCCACTTTAATCCTAAAATAGATTTTGCTGCTAGGAAATAAAAAGCAAAAATTAAAAGCCCATATTTCTGGTTCAATAGATAAGTTTATGCAAAATACCCTTCTTCAGCTGGTTAAATTTAGAACACTAATTTGAAACATCTTGGAGGAAATCTGTGGATATTTCCTCTTTGTGGAAAGTCAGATTCAAAAATCTTTAAGCTTAGGTATTTTAACTACTTTTTGACATATTTGATACATGTACGTTTGCAAATTGTCACATAGAAAATGAAAGCTTAAAGCTGAAGTGTCTCCAATATATTTTATTTTAGTATTTTTGTCCAAAATTCTACTTAAACTGAAAACTTTTAGGAGGTAGTCTAACTTCAGAATTAATTAAATTTCTCACTAAACTGAAAGAGAAACTTGGCACAGATTTGGTAAAAGTCTATAGGTCTGTGTGCTTATTTAGGTTAAGGAAAGGCAAAATTCAAGTCTCTAATTCTGTCTGGAAATCTACACTGTAGTCCTGAACACTTGGTCCTGATTTGTCTGTGAAGAAGAAAACCATTATGAATATTTTCCATTTGAAGTTTTTGTACGTGTAAGTAATTATTATAGCAGTATCCTTACTGAATCTAACTCTCACAGATCATTGTGCTTTTGAGCAACAGACAAGGTTTTTTGCTGATTAGGGCAAAACTTTGGGTTTTATTAAGTGTGGGGGAGATTTTTCTTAACCTGAAAACATTAATAGATTGGAAAAGCTATATTCTATTCAACTCCAATTACAATATGTTAGTCTTTATAATAAAACAGAATAATATCCTGTGGGTGAAATTCTTTTTAAAGTATTTTCCTCCATGTCAAATCAGGATCTGTTTGGGGAAAAATGAGTGAAATCCATTCACGGAAAATTGCACTTTAAAATAATGATTAGTATTCCATACAAAATAAAGATAACCAAACAAGGAAAAATACATAGTTAGATGTGAGACTGTCTGGATAAGAATAATATTCAAAAATATATTTACATAATAAATAAAATAATTTATGGAATAAATACAATATATTTGCATAACAAATAATTGTATAAGTGATAGACACACTCGTAAAGAAAATTGATGTGATTCCATTCCTATGGGACGTTAAACTTATGTGCCTCCTGTACACGGCTCATGTGATAAAATGCCATATGGTGAATGTTAGGAAGGTGTCTTAGCAAGTATTTAAAACCCTAAGCTTCTAATAGTAGTTTTAGTATTTTTCCCTCTTCTTTCAAAGAAATTAGCATTTAAAACCCTACTTTTAATTTCACTACAAGTGGAAAAAGACATAGTCCTCTCAGGGAATTATCAACTAAAAAGTTAAGCGCTGTAAAAAAGGAGGAATGAATCAGGCATTGCTCCAATATCTGGTACTGGTCAAAGATCTCTGCACCAGTTCAGAGGTGATTTGTTCAGCGGCAAAGTCAGCGTTATTTTTATTGAATTCTTGGCATAATTACAGCCTGAATCATTTGATTTAGGGCTGTTTGGGGGGTTTTTTGTTTGGTTTTGGCTTTGTTGGGTTTTTTTGTTGTTGTTGTTTACTGCTATAAATACAAAATATTTCAAGAGAGTTTCCAGATAAGTTTGGGACTTGATGAGTTAGAAGATCTTTTTATAAGCAGCAAGCTAGCTGGGATGTCGTGGAAGTGAAAAGCCTAGATGAGAGAACTGCTGAAAAGTCTTTCTGCTTTACATGATCTTATCCTGGGAGCCACTTTTTCAGGAACTGAGTCTCATTCAGAATTTGGCAGGACTGCAGAGCCTCACTCGGGCCTAATAGACTGGAGTAGGGCCCAGTTTGTGCTGATTAGGTGGCCTGATTTGGAATTTTTCTTGACAAAAAGTTTTTGCTGTGTAAACTGTACAAAGCCCTGTTCCACTCAGCTTGCTTCTTCTCTTCAGATTTAACAGAAGAGCAAGACATTCTACTAATTAGGAATGATCACTGGGTCACGAGGTTCCAGTTAGTAAATGTGAAAGCAATCTTCTTGTCTTTGTCAGTCTTATTCCAACAACTTGGGTACTTCAATCTTTACCCATTTTTTCAGAATATGCATGATTGTCTCTGTTCTTGTCAGGAATCTAAATAAATGAGTAAAAAAGTTCCGTCTTAGGTCCCCTGGGAGTTGAGTTGCTACAGGATTTATATCTCAGAATAATGTCTTTCCAGTTCATCTTTCTCCTCTGTCTCCTGTCCTTGTGCTGCCAGACACTTTTTTCTCCCTGTTGTTCTACCAAAATTTCCTATGGAAATGCTGGCTGTTCCCATGACAGTAGACTGCTAATGATCGTGAGTCCAATATGATGACCATGGCCAAGGACAGAACCCATGGAAAAAGGGAAGAGAGAGCAGGGTCTTTACCAGCACTTTACCTTTTAATAGACGTAACCTTGGGCCCTGGAGATAAATGAAAAATCCTGAATTAAGATGAACTACTGGCTACAACTGGAATTAAAGTCAGTTATTAAAAGTAAGTTACTGTCATTTTTTTAACCATACATTCTATACAGAGACACCTTTTAACTCAATATCAATCAAAATTATTTTTGAATGTATTGAGCCATGTAAGAACAAAGTGTTCTATATTTTTTCCATTCACTTTTGTGTTTCCTTTGTCTATAGAATATAACAATTGCTGTTTTTAATTTATATTCTATTTTAAATATGCTACTATCTACTTGATAAAAGGAAACAACTATATAATCCCCTTAGACATCAACTAAGTACGCAAGAGGAGAAATGATGTTCAAATCCTTGTGCAAGGCATTCTTTAAGGTAGTTCAGTCCAAGTGGTCTCCAAATAAAGTTGGTTCTTTATCTATGTTATGTAAGATATAGGTGTTTCTTAGCTGCCCCCCAGCCTGTCCTGCTCCCTAGATGGGGGCTGGTGTCCAGAGGTGATGGGACAGGTCTTGGCCATCAGGTCCCTGCCTTGTGGCCCCCTAAGGAGCTCTATCCATTCCTCAATCAACTACTCATTAAATCAAAGTAGATTTGGGAACACCTATTATAACATAGGTAATGCATTTGCCTGTTATGCACAGATTTAAATTTAAAAGGAAAAAAATATGCAGCTTGCACAGTATGTTTGCCTTAATTTAAATCAGAATCCTGTGACTGGAGGCATGAAGTGCATTTTTCTCTTAAGAGTTCTGTTTCAATGAGGTCAGAGGTGATGGCTTCATCATTTGTTTCCTTTTTCATTGTTTGCATCTTACCTTGAAATAGCACACACTTCACCAGAAGTCTCAGTCATTTGGAGAGACAGTCATATGAAGAAAATTCACCTTTTCTTAAGGGAATGAACATTTTCACATCTCCTTCAGTGCTGCTTAATTGATTGCTGCACTCATTTAATTGAGTTGAAATAATTTATAGGAGATGTTCTTCTTATCCCAAATATAATGCTTGTTATATGTGCAAAAAAAAGGACTCCACTACTTCCTATTTTATTTTCCTACTCTTAAGATTTCCATGGATAATAATGGACTGGGGAAAAAAAAAAAAAAGAGAGATTGGCTGTGATATGTAGAGTCCAAAACTAATACAGTGAGTGAAATCCATGTATTTACAGTGTTACTCACACTAGGAAAAAAACCCAAAACTTAAACTGTAATTTCAACAGCACAGGCAAACCAAACATGAGATATTTGTATTCTATTAACATCTCTAACTTTTCTGTGGTAGTAGGGTTAAAAGGAAGCTAACATTTGCTCTCTGTTTCTTCCCTGAATGGTGGTGGGGGTGTCTGTCATTTTGGCTTATTTTGGCTTATGACCATCCTTCACCTTGTAAGTGAGATTTATAAATCTTAGAATGAATTTTAAATCAGCACTGACATCTATTAAGTCTTCTTATTTAAAAAATGACCTGGCAGCTAGAGGTATAATAACAAGAAAAATAAATTAGCTTTACTCTTAGGACTACCAACACGCCTTCAGAAAGACTTCTGTTTTCAATACAAGATTACTTGTACAAAACCTCATATACTTCCCAATTGTGAGGTCACTGGCTTTTCATCCATGACTGCCCCATATTCTACTCTGGTAAGAAAAAGTCTCTCATTGATTTCCGTTAATGCCAGAAATGTTTATAAGCAAGCTTTAACCAGACAAAGTCCAAGCAGTCAAAGGAAATTTGAAAAAAGTATCCTCTAAAATGTAAGCTTCTGTTTGATCATTGCTGTAAACACTCTAGGGGGGTAAAAAGAAAGGACAGGTTTGCCATGAAAGACCTGACCACCCTAAAGCATGTCATAGTAAAATCAGTTTTGATGAAGTACAAAGGGAATGAGTAAAGAGGAAAATCATTGAGAAATTTTTGTGAATAGATGATGATTTCCTTGAATACAGACCACTTGAGAGAACTCTAGCATCAGTGCAAGTTGTTAAAGTAAGTCATGTAGCTGACATCATTTTCAAAGGGTTGACTTCAGAACTAATGAACAATCTATAAAAGAGTAAATCAGTTCAATTGTTATCTAATGCAAAGCAATATATTGGATATATTAAAAGACAAAATCTTTTCCCTTTACTATACCACAATGCCAGAACTTTGCAACAACATTTTTTATGATAATTTCAGTAGTTTTATTGTAGATCACACATTTCACTCATTGAATAAAGGAGTGTCTCTTAAAAGTAGAATTTATTTAAGAAAAAAACCCAGAAAATTAGACAGCAGTATTTGAACTTATGCACCATCTTATAAAACTTGAATGTTTTGTGGTGAAGCAAGAAGGACTGAACTGAAATTAGTAAATAATCAGATAATCAGTAAATAATCATTCTCTGAAGATCAGACTGTTATGTAAATGTAGCAGGTATTTTCCTCAAGATTGAGAGATATAATATTTTGCACTTTTTTTTCCCTTACCATAGCAGCAAATAATCATTATTTATTGGGGTTTTTTCCATTATAACCTTTTAACCTTTAAGCCTTCCACATTATTTTTTATCCTATCACAATTTAAAGAATTCCAAATAAATTTCCTGCATTAAATAAGGATATAAAATATTCAGAATATTCTTTCAAGGTAAAGCAATACATTTTATTTTAAATTTTCTCTCTTTATTTCCAATTTTTTCTTGTAAATAACTTTTCTATATGTGAAATATTTTTCAGATTAACTATGAACATTTTTTACTCTCCAATTAGTACATCTGAAAGCTTCAGAACATCCATTTCCTCACACTATCAAAAATACTGTTGAAAACAGTAATTTCCTGCAAAAGATATATATGTATTTTCATTCATATATATGTATATATATATATATGTATGAAACATTTTCATTGTCAGGATAAATAATGACAAGAAAGGTGATCCTTTTCCTCTGCTCAGCCCATGCGTCCATCTGGATTTCTGAGTCTAGGCTTCCCAGTATCTGAGTAAGCTGGACAGGTTGGAGCAAGTCCACTGAAGATCCAAAAAGATTGTCAAGGACTTGGAGCATCTCTCACACAAGGAGAGGCTGAAAGAGTTGTGATTGTTCAGCCTGGAGCAAAAAAGGTTCAGAGGGACCTTATCAGTGTATAAAAATAACTGATGCGGTATTTCAATCTCAGAAACTCTGAGATTCTGTGATCTGATTGCTACGCATTGGTAAGCAAACATTCTGCTAATATAGGTGGTTATAAAAAAGGTCCTTCTTAATGACAAAAACAATGTTCTTCTTTGAGCAAGAATTTGACTTAAAAATGCCTTCCTCATTCTTTTCATCTTTAGCCAAACATACAAGTTTCCATAATCAAAAGGAATACCAAAATTCTGGTTTTTTTCTTGTTTCCTCTTGCATTTTTGTAAGCAAGCATAAGCCTTAATCTAAGTTGTTAGCTTCTTATCTTGAAACAACAACCATACCAACTTTTCTGAGTATTCATAAAGGTCATTAAAGTTATGAATTACTAGATTATTTACTAGTAACCCAGTATTTCAACCTTATCTGTTAGTCATCTTCAGCTTTCTTCAGGAAATGAAAGCAAAACAGAGTTTATAAATCTATAGTGATGTGTAGTAATGGCATTACTGCAATGCCTTCACCTTCTGCTGTCTTCACCTTAGAAGCCTTATGCACATAATTAAACATATGAGATGTGGAAGAGATCTCCCAGAATCATTACCTTAGGTGAGGATGAGTGATACAGAGAAGTGGATATCTCCAGACAGCAATTAATTCCACCTAAGAATTTTAGGAGAGGATACATCATTCCTTGAAGATTTCCATCTCTTTCCACTTGCAATTAAAACTATTTTCTTGTTACTAAGTATATCAGCTTAGCAAAGTTATCTAATCTTATTATACAAATTTTATGAACTTACATGATCTTGATATTACTCAGAAATGTCAACAATCTGACAAGGAGATTGAGAATTTCATACAGAGATGTCACTGTATACCTCTCATTGCTTTTTAATTCTGCCCTGTGGCCACCTGTGTGAAGGCTTCTAGAAAAGCCATTAGCAGCCAGTTAACACTGGCAACAGACCAGTGCAGGTATAGTCTGTTTCAAGTACACTAAGCACCATTTACATCCCATTTCTACTTCTTGAATCAAACCATGACACTGCAGAAGCTTCTTTTCTCCTTGTCTATTTTTTGATTCTAGTTCAGGAACATTCATACAATATTCTTCATAAAGCTTTTGTGCTCTTCAGTTTCTAGGAGCTACACTGTATGTCTGAATGCGTTCAGAAGTAAAAATCTGTATTTCAAAAGCAGCTACAGATTATGGAGGCAAAATCCTCTGGTATTTATACTGACATACTACTCTCAATATTATCTATTTGATGTTTAGCACATCTTACTAAGATACTGGAAACTGCATTCATTAGAGGCTGAACTATTCAGGCATTCATTATGTCTGTGAATTAGTGAATCATTCTGGATTGGACTCTTATTTATTTCTGAATAACATTAAAAACTACTGAACAGGAACCAAGTTGTAAGCTTTGATTATTCACATACTTCTAGTCAGGAAAGAGACATCATACCGTTTCCATTAATTCTATGACTGTAGTATTTCAAAGAGAGTATTAAAGAACAAATCCATTTTGTCTTTCTGATAAATACACTGGCCTCAGAATGAGTTCATATGGCACTCAGAAAGCTTCTTGCATTTTGAATATTTTCAAAAGTTCTCAGAGACCATTCATTTGATCTTAAAAATCTCACAACATACTGGACTGGGAGTTTGTATTTGGGGGAAAAAAATCACAAATACAATTTCTTCATTCTCTGATAAAGCAAGCACTGAAACTGTTGACATTTATTTTCAGGATTAGAAACTAGCTGTCTTTGGTACTCCCCAACGTGGTTTGATCTCCTTGGCTTGAAACACTCAGTCTCTTTGTGTGTTTGCTAAAAATAGATTTGGCATAGTGGCTAGGTAATTTAGATGCTGCTCTACATGTTCTGAAATGTAAATTGGTTTTGGTTCAGAGACTCATGACAAAAGATGTTTCCCCACTAGCACCCCAGTGAAGAAGTCCCACATGGATGTACATGAACTGTAAAGAAGATGGACTTGCATGTGGTCAATTGTCTATAGAAATTAGTATTCCTTCATCACGGTATCCCAATGGACTAAGCTAACTGAACATGACACGTCACATACATGTAAATATCTTGTGCCAAAATGCCCCTTTTCTGACATAACTGTACTAAAATCTTTCTTAATCATTTACCCAGGACGAGAGCAAAAATTGATTTCATAGTAGCAATGATCTTTAACTAAAGGTTGAACAAGAATACATTTAAAACCTCAGAGATGATGAAATGCATAGGAAGACTGTTGCATATTAGATTCTGTCCTTACTGCAGATGCCATTTTATTAATAGAAGCTATAATTCAGTGGGGAAAAAATAAAAGACTTTCATCTTGCAGCAACTTCCTGGCAGGTTTGAAAATATATCCTTGATTTGTCTTTGTGTTTTTCACAAAAGTACAAGAGACCAAGACAGTGGTGTTCTTATTGATTTTTTTTTTGCTGTTTGACAGAAGTGCTGAGTTTCAGTAGCTTTTTGCATACACCTTCAATTAATCATTCAGATAGATGTTGTCCAGCTGAATGTAACCTTACATCACTACATTTGTTCACTGTTTCCTGCCATATGACAGTATTTATCTGATTTGCAATAAAAGCAGTAAAAACAGGCATAGACCTCAGTGACAATAAAGAGAATCCCGAAAAAGATTAACTGCTGTATATGCAGTAGTGTTAAACGACATAACAAGCATCCAGCTCTATTTCATTAGCATTTCTATTCAAACCATATTTATTAGCTGCTTCTCTTAGCAACTGCATGAGTTACTGTCTCCAAGCAATTTGCTCTGTGTTGTACCATCTTGTTACTTATTACAGATGCTTCCTTACAGCATTGCCATCGAAAAGGCAAAGTTTGCAGCGCAGATCTAACACCAGTTAGATAGAAATGTGCTCATCTGCCTCATCAGTGTTGATGATATTAAGGAGTAAGGAGCCAATTCGATCTGACAGGAAACAGTTTTGACATGTATAGATATGGTGGAAGGCCATGACATGGCCTGTGGTGGAAGCAGAAATCCTTTAAATCCTCTTTTCTGTCACAATCCACAAAATACTTCCAGCTCAGTCAAGGTGACAGTGGACACATGTGCTTTGTCAGCTCCTTCGAGGCGGTAAGAATTTTGGCCAAAATTGTCAGGAGGATAGCATTTTAAAAAAGTAAATATGCCTAAAAATATCAAACTGAGTTTGCCAATTGTTGTCTTGAACCTCTGAATCCTAAAATATTATTCTGAATTCCTGTTCATATCAGGTAACCCTTCCTCTGCTGAATCACATTTCAACATCTTTTTGGCAAAATGTGAGGTTTTTTACCTCATGCAGAGCTTACAAGTGTACAACAATTATTTTTATTTTAATGTGCTTGTTAGATAGGCATGTCAGCTTATACATGAGACTAATGTGTTACTAGACCAGTCACTAGCATGCAGACACTTCATGATCTTATGCTGTCCAGACACCTTTTGGGGCAGAGGGAGGAATATTAGCTTTGGAACAAGGCTCTTGCTGAGTTCTACCTTTCAGTTATCTGCTTTCTTTTCTCAGTATTTTATATTGTTTCATACTGATATTTTTCTCTTTATTCCCTGAGCTAGTAACTAGAATCACTTCAAAAATTTCACTTCTGTCTTTTTTTTTTTTTTTTTTTCTCATCATGCACATCTTCAGTGTAAGAACTCTACCACAGCTCAGCAATAACTTTTACCAAATTGGTAAAACCAAGCCAAGGTCATACAGTTGGGTTTCACAGAGCTGGGCCTTGGTCTGCAAATAGTTGGACCCACTGACTGTGGGTTACAGCAGGTAGATAATTACAACTGTGGGTGTTTGAGAGCTGATCATGGGGAGGGGTGGTTGCTTAAAAACGCTTTACTCACCTTTTAGCCACTATGCCTGCATTTCCCTGAATCATTCGAGAGCTTTAGTTTCCCAGAAGAGCACTGAATATTTCAAGAGCAAGGTAATGTAATCCTTACTCGTATCTAAAGAGATCCATTTCAGCACTGGGATTTTCAAAGGAGACCAGGCAGAAATTAAAGACCTAATTAACTTGTTTTCAACATCTAGTTCCTTTAGCTTGCTTTTGAAATTCCATTCAGGTTTTTCAGCTACGGCAAATCAAAATAAATAACTAAAAACACTATAAAAATCCCAAGAACCTAAGGCTGGAGAAAATCTTTGAAATTCTTTGATATATTTTCTCACCTTTCAGAAAGCTCATTTATTAATAACCTCTATACTCAAAACTATTTGGGGGGGTTTGTGTCCTATGTTTTCTTATTGGAAGGCTATGTTCCAGAGCCTGACTACTCTAAGAGTTGGGACATTTCTTTTAATTTCCCGCTAAATTTATTTCCAGCTGTTCACATCCATTTGTTCCTGTGACAACACTGGCGTTTCACTTCAATGGTCCTTTTTTCTCCTGTTGTTTACCCTGCTGATGTATTTATAGACTTCCTTCTCAGCCTTTGTTTCACAAAGCTAAACAAACAGAGCTTTTCTAACCTCCTGCTAAATATGCAACCTAGCCTTCATACCATCCAAATATTGCTTCTCTACATAAAACCTTTAGCTTCATAGCAAAACAAAAACCAAACCTGGAGACAACTTTCAGAGAGGAGAAATATAACTAATCTGTAATTTTTACCGAAGTAGTACAATAAAAAGTAAAAAAGAAGTCACAATAAAAAATAATATTTCAGATGAATGGTAAGATATAGGTGGGAACATATTGCTCCCATGTAGAAAATAGTGTTAAAACTAAACTATATTTCACTAGCTTTTTGCTCCTTTCAATCATTTTCTTTATTATTAATATTATTTAAATGCAGACAGAATAGCCCAAGGGTAAACAATAATTTCTGACAGTAGTGTTCAAGGTGACTTTGAATGCTGACTCCTGCCTTGAAAATGGTGATCAGTTTTGCATTTATCTATATAGAGACTACCATTAAAAAATGTTTAACATATCTAAGCAGTGATCAGGATTGTTTCTCAAACCTGCATGTGGGAGAAGAGTTATTAATTTGGTGGCTGTGTGAGGATGGATGTGTGTGTGTGCAAGAGTGAAAGTGCAAGGATATGAAATATGTAGGAAGTGACTGGTATCTCCAGCCCTTAAGCTGACACTGATTTCTTTCAAGAGAAGCAGTATAAAAAGTTTTAATCAAAAGTGAGCATGGGAAGAAGTTTTTCTGAAAGCATATTCTGTGTAGTGAAGACTCAGGTTCTGTTGGTGCAAATGCTGTGTCTGCTTTTAAGAGTACAGCTTCTGAAGGTCAGTAAAATGAAAAGGAATTTGTTTTTAATTTTCTATTTCTGTCTAAACATTGTGTGCTCAGAGGACAGAACAATCTTTATGGCCTGGTGATGTCTTGCTACGAGTGTGGGAAATTGCTTTGAGTTTTCTCAAAGGGAGAAGCAAGCTGACTCCCAGGATCTGTGACAGAACAAAGACCTTGATTGTACTTGAAGACAGAGGTGCATCTAGCCACAGGATTTCATTGGGAATAATATCTTACTTTGTCTTGTAAGACCCCCACCATCTTCTCTCAACCCTGTCATATGATCGCCAGACAATTGAATGGGATAAGCATGCCATTTTGCTTTTGGGTTTGACCAATTATTTGCTCTCCAAAGAGGAGTTCAGATAGGCAGCTAATACATAAGTGGAGCCTTCGCCACACAATAAACAGAACATATCCTTAGTCAGGGAAACAGAGGCTCTTGTTAAATGGAGATGGCCAGTGGTGAATGGTGAGGCTCAGAAGAAAAAATCTAAACCCTAGTCCATGTTTGCCTCTGCAGTGTTTTCTGCAGCTTCCATTGTATCCTTCTCTCTCTGTAGCCAAGTGACCTCTAAACCTTGCAAACAGCACACAGGGCTTTTTTTCTTCCTTTTCTGTGTCGACTATTATCCTTTCATCTTGAAAGGTCATTGGGTATCAGCTGAAGAAATGTACCACTTAGCTTTGAGTGTTCTCTCTGTTTGAAGTGATTTGCCTGTTTATTTTATAAATGGGAGTCTGTCCACAAACAAATTGAAAATTAGTTAATCGTCCTTTCCAGTCGACATACAGTAGGTGTTGTGTCATAGAAAAAACAGGTTAATCCTAAAGCAGATTGAAATAATTCATCAGCCACATGCAGGGCTCAGTGGTCTGGCATGATGACAAGGCAGTTGGAGGTTCAGTACAAGCAGTTCCTTCAGGACTGGGTAGAAACTCATATCCAAAGCTTAGAAATACTTGCTAAAATGAGTTAGAGGGGGATTTTTTACCTGAAAGATCCTTTGCAGATTGTACACATATTTCAAGTATCATACTGCTAAATCTAGACAAGCTGGAAGAAGTAATTACATTTATCACTCATACAGGACAAGACATGATGGTGGAATCTGAAGTATTTGTTGTCGTGTTCCAGCCTTGAGGTGGAATCCCTTTCAAGTAATTTTTTTTCAATTTAAAAAAGGTATTTTATATTATTTACATACAGGTGGTAAAGACACAATGAATTTGTACAAGAAAGATCAGTTTGTCATCAGCCCACATTTGTTACATCCAAGAATTTTCAAAGGAACCCTGGATTTCATGAAATCTGCAGGGAATGGGGGGGGGTGGTTCTGATAATCCTTTGCAGTATAAACATGTTCCTATGTTTAATTAGCTTGTCATGTCAGTGAATTCAAAGAGCAGAAAAAAAATAAAGAAAATAGATAAAAGCTAAAGGGTTAGATATTTGATAGCCATATTTTAGACTAGTAAAAGCATGCATATCACTTCAGTAAGTGGTTGACATTGATTGCCTAGGTTAGGCCTGTGTCTGAAAAAGGAGGTGCAGAGCAAAAGCAACAGCTTATTCTTTTCTGGTGTGAATTGGAATAGTTATCCTACTCCTTTTCCCGTGTTGTTTACACCAACAGATTTATTATGAGTTCATCATATTTACTTCCTCTGAAATGGAAATTGAGCAAAAGAACAACCACAGCAAAATTGCAATGGACAGTTAAATTTATGAAATGTCAGAACAGGACTGTGAGAAGAAAGCAGCTGTGGAAAAGAAGTCATCAATATACCAAGGAGAAAAACATGAAATTTGCCTGGAGATGTGTGGACACTGGTAGCAGTCGAAGTAGGTAAAGTTATTTTCATCACCCATCTTTCCAACAGCTTTATCAAGGTAATTAAAAACCAACCAAGCAACAAATGCACATTGCTAGGAAATCCTAGCACTTCCTACTGTTTATCAGACATTTTTTTCCAGAACACTGTCACCACCACAGGTTGCCAGAGTTTTCTGCAGACAGGGATAAAGTGGGCATATCTAAGGCAAGTCTTTAGAAGTGGTACTTGCCGTGTGGAGGAGAGGTGACTTAATAGAAGGAAAGAATCATGCTGGAGTTAGTTCCCTCTGTGATCTCTGTTTTATGGCTGAGTACAGTTTTTCAGTCTCCTGAAATGTCAGGCTTGGCATCTTTCAAAGCTCTAGGATCATTATGCTTTTCAGAGAATTGGAACCTACACACTGTGTGCAAGTTTACTGTGAAGGAATTAATCCTTCATTTGATGACAAGCACTTAAGTGATTTTGAAGAAATATTGATGTTCCAGCTTGCCATGCTACACACTACAGAAAGCTAAAAAATACTCTTTACTGGAAAGCTGCTGTGTTTACTAATCCCCATTTCATACTGCAACTCAGAGAACATGCAAGAAAAAAATGTCATTGACACTGTTTGTTATTATTCCCCTTTTTAGGGTACTGTAAATTAAGCATATCTAAGTGTAGGTATGACATCCTTGTCTATTATATAGGATAAATAAAAAAATTCCTTAAAATGGAGAAGAGTGTCCTCTACATCCCTGCTTTTGGTTTATGTTGTTCACAGAGCCAGAGAATAAAATATTTTTAATCAATTGAAGCATTCGTTTCAGTCAAGCCTGCTGAGCAAAATGATGTATTTCACCAGAGACAAAATTATCCTTTAGAATGTTAGACAAATGTGCACTGTTTGCTGTGGCAGCCTGTTTATGGCCAAGAAAAGTAATGATATCTCCATGGAGGAAGAACATTTCCTTATATCTAACAGGTTTTTTCAATAAAAAAGAGCAATGACAGTGAAGTTGAACTCCTGCCTGTTTATTTTGATAAAGATTTATTTGTGATATCTGTAACTGCTTTACGAAAAGGTAAACTTTATATTTTTTTTCTGTTTTTATTTCCTTGGAATGATAGCCATAATTTATATTATTTAGTATTAATGAGTTAACTGCATTATGAGGAAGTAGAAATATAAAGGAAATGCCAGGTGTTGCCCCAAGTAACCACCTACCTAGGTCGACAGAAAAATATGGCATCCAGGAGTGATAGTTGCTCCAGTTTTGGCAGAGAAGAACCAAATTACAGATGATAATTTGCATTAATTTGCACAGTCTAGTCAAGGTCATGATATGGTAGCAGGAATACATTGAAGCAATGCATGACATAGTTTTACACGGGCTGCTCATTGTTGCCAGTTACCCAGGACCACAGAAGCAGGGAGTAGTAGTTATCTTTCAAATATCACTGTAGCATAAAGAAGACCAAAGGAATTCTAGCAATATATCACCTCTCATATTGGGAAAGAAGGATTTGTTGAAATTGAGACTTCAACTGAGAAACGGTCATTTCTGAAAAATGTATTTTGCATAAATAAATCATGACTTTTTACAGTTATTGAAGTGCACATTTGACATTTTTCAAAAGGCAATATATTTTTTGTTATGTTGTTTGGACAATTATGCTTGGAAATTAAGCTAATTTATAGCAAAATTCTTTGAAGATTGAAATTCAAATAAATAAAACTTTTCCTAGCTATTGGAATGGAACTCCATTTCAGTCATGAACTGAAAAAGACTTGCCTTCAGATTTTTTTAAATACTTACACTCCATTTGGATAGGTACAATCAATGAAGGATTTATTTATCAGGTTAAAATAGATATAAAAAATCCACCAGTCTTCCAATCTGCTCTTGTGACTGAGTAAATCAATTAACAAAAAAACCCTATTTATTTGTTCAAAAATCACTCTCTCTTAACCAAGCTATTTAAACTATTTATTCTGCTTGCAAGAATTCCTCCTTTTTTTTCTTTTTTTCATTTGCTTTTTTTCACTAATAGAAATACTGTATAGATTCTGGCATGCATCAAAATGGAGGAATTATAATGTAATGACAGATTCTTTCCTAAAAGTAATTTTAATGCGTGTGAAAGCAGGAAGAACCATCCCAAAAGATTTTTATTCACATAAAAATTCTGACTCAGCTGGCAGCCTCATTCACTTGTCATATTATGAAGCTGCAACCTCATTTTTGGATACATATTCACATTTTAACTAAACTCACATAACCAACATTGTAATCTCTTATAAAGATTTCATTTTTAACATTTTCACTCTAGGGTGGGGAGGTTGGGTCATAGCAGGGTGGAGAAGGCAATTCATTCCAAATTTGGCAATTCCAATTTGGCAATTTCATTCCAAACCTCTTGGCTTAAAAGGCATGTGGGTTTGAATTCAATGAATGTGTATAGTCAGAAGAATGTTACTTATTGTTAGAAGTTCTTCTAGACATGTCATGATTAAGAGAGATTTCAGTAGTCACCTACTGGAAAAGAAATTTGTATCCAAACAAATGCAATGTAGGGATTGGCAGAACAATCCTCTTGGCATCCTTAGACATGCTTCCTGATTACTGTACAAGACAGATTGAGAAATGAACAGTTGAATGTTTTTTGTAACTTTCACAACAAATAATAGAATTTTTCTGCAGAAAAATTTGCTTTTGATATAAAGGCATTTTCCGTCAGAAAATCCTCTAATGGCAATTTCCTGTCCCATCTCTACCTCTCAGACACATTAGTGAGACATTCTAACAAGGACTGGAGAATGCCAATCCCACTGTTCAGAAATGATCCAGGACCAGCAGAACCAGTCTGAGGTTGCTCTGCCATGTCCAAGCACAGCTGCTGACACCAGGTCCTGTACGGCAGGACAACTACACGGCTCTCCTGAGAACCACTGCAGGATGTATTTCCCACTCAATCTATAGAATGGGTGTGGTCAGGAAAGAGGAAACATCTACCGCAGGGAGTTAAAAAGAACTGAGAAATTAGGATAAATGATGCAAAGCTAGAAAAGCTGTGCAAAGTTATTACTGCACAAGAACATAGCTAGGTCATCAATGAGTATATTTAGTCTGAGTATTAGAGGCTTTAAGAGGACTGAGGTTTTGAAACAGTCGTTCTGCAGGACCTTCCAGAAAAGTAACTTTGTTTAAGATCAGTACTATGGATTTATGAACACAGCTAGTTCACTATCATAGTAAGGGCATGAACTCTGGCCCAAGAGTTTCCTGGAGGCCCCAGGGTGCATCTCTCCAGTGGAGGTATTACGGTCAGAAGCCAAGTGGGTAGGAATCCAGCTATAAGTAAGGTCTACAAATCATGTGATGGTGTTTTCCTAAATTTATAACGTTTTGGCCATCAAATTGTGAAGGAATAATAAAGTTAGTGGACAAAACATGAAAAATTACTAGCTAGTTTGATGAAAGACAGATTCACCACTCCTCAAGACAAAGCAGAGGTCAATTGGACCTGTAGAAGGAAGACATAAAGGAAGACATTATTAATATTTGGGTGCCCTCAATCCAAAGAAAAAACTTAAAATACTATGACTGGTAAAATGTCCAAGGATTTTGCACCATTGTCACACTACCAATAACATTGTGTAAGACAGCTAAGCTTAAATATTAAAACAATAGCCATAGCAAAGAGAGGTCTCTAGTATAGTTGCACAAGCAGGAAGAAGAAAAACATGCTCAAGCAGTAAAATATGCCAGAGCAGAGCTAAGGATGGGGAACATGCAGGAAAGGCGTCTGTTGAAACCAGAATTCTGCAGAATAAGATAAGCCAGCCTACATGCTGATCCCAAAAAATAAGTTGTCAAAACTAGATGAGATCACCTCATTTCTTTTAGGGAATTGGACAGAGCAATGAGAAAAGAAAGATGGGGAGGAAAGAAAATGCAACTGTCTTCCCCTGGGAAAAACCTTGGCTGACTGATCTTGGTCAAGTGAAGGACAGCCCCCAGTGCCAACTAAAACCAATCAATTCCAGGGTACTGCAGACTCATAGCTGGTTTAGGTTAAGATTGTTAAGGTCTCAGTATTTTGCATATGCAATGGTAATGATTGTTAGTGTTTAAACAGCCTTTGACAACACAATGTTCATTGTTAACAAGTGTAAATCCAGAAAAGCGTCATCCTAAAATTTTAAACTGGTCTGACTTGCTGGTCTTCTAAACACTCCTATCATAGTAAAATCCAATTGCCCAACTGATACCTATGGATTTTCTTATACCTAGTTACGACACAGTTAAAAAGCTTTTTGCTTTTAATATTTGTGTGGGAATTTATATCAAAAATTTTTACAAATCATCTAATCTAATAGAGTGTGTTCCCATTAAAGAGGTAGTTTCACTTTTAAAATCAGGGGAAATTGAATTGCCCAAGGTTAAGCGTGCATAAATCATCAATTCAATTTCTGGTGGTCTTTCTTCCCTGTTTTATCTTCCCATTAATTTTTTTTTTTTCTGAAGCTTTCTGAAAAACTCAGATCTGTGTTGATGTAAGATAGACAGTTGTAGCTGTGTTATAAAATAATTATTTCCTTGGGAAATATAAAAACAACACACCAAAGCTATTCTAAACCTGGTTTTATGAACCTGATTCTCTGTTCAAGTACTTTGCTAACTCTGTTAAATTCTGGGAGTTATGTAATCTATATTTCTGACCCTACAAGCTTAAAAATCCATTTTAGTGTGGCATAGCTAATGTTTCCTATCTAAGAGAAGTCATTAACCAAAGCTAGTGTGTTAGATTGATATTTCAGGATGCTTTTTGGGTTCAAGAACTGTCTCTCAATAAAAATGGCAAGGAAAGTAGTTGCAGAGAATTTTTAAAGAAGAATACAGGCAAATGATTCCTGAACTATTTTGTGTGCTATATATTTGGAAACAAATTATGTAAATTAAAAAGAGAATATACAGATTGGTCTTCTAGACACATGCTAAAAACTGAATTGATTAAATTTACAGGAAAACGGAAAAATGTACAACAGTGTTCTCATTATTTTTTGTCCCTCTTAATTCTCATATGCCAGGAAATTGATGAGGTCACACTCAAACTAAACTGCATGTGGTGCAAGATTTCTATACTAAATTATGAGACAGCCATGACAGTAATAGTATTTTACTTTAATTTTATAGCATCATGAAAATGCTGTGATCAGGATCAGAACTCATTGTACCAAGTTACACACACAATAAAAATTATTATTTCTTCTCCACAGAAGAAATAATAAGACATCAATGAATAATTACTCAGACGTTTTGTGTTATTTACTTTGGAATGCACTTTAGGAAGGCAGTAGGGGAAGAGGAGAATTCACCAACATATCAGGGAGGGGATAGAGGGATAAATTTTGCAGGACTAGAGGAAGGCTATTATCACCAGGAATCTCTGGCAAGTGTAGGAGAAAAAACTTTTGGGCATTGTGGGAAAGAAAAGAAGAAGAATGACTGAAGAAAGAACAAGAACAAAGAAGTTAGAAAATTAGCTGTTCGGTAAATTTTATTGTCAAATGTATAGCCGTAGGATTTATGAAGTGCACAGTCATTCTGAAGACAGGATGATTAATTTTCTCATGGGTTTCTCTATGATGTCTAAATAGCAATATCAGAGTGCATCACAAAAATTATTTAATCTTCATAGCACTCTAGTGATATGAAGAGATGGTATAATTCCCAATTTTATAGGTACTAGAAAGAGACAAAGAGGTCAAGTGCACTCATGGATTTTTAGAGTCCAAGTTGAGTATTACAGCTGGTGGTGGGGTCCGAGGCTGTGACCCAGGAAGAGGTGACCGGTCCGGGGAGATGGTCCCGAAAGGAATCGCCTTCCCGGGGTCCGGTGTCTTCCTCTCAGCTGCTGGCAGAGGAGCCCTTGCAGAAGCTGTCAGCTCTTTAGTGATTATCAGCTCGTGATTCCAGCTCAGCTCTGCAGGGCAGCCTCTAGGCCAAACCAGACCAGAGAGAGAGACGAGAGGACCCGTGTGGCTGGTTCCGCACGAAGGTAGCGTTATTGTGGGTTCCCTCCGGCGAAGGGAAGGCCAGGGACGAGCTCTCTTCTACAGAGGTGAATTGGTCTTTTATAGGGATACAGGGGATCAGCAAGGGGACCAATGGGTTACAGAGGGTCTGGGATAGACCAATGGGTTACAGAATGATCTGCATAGGGTATCCCAAAGGATTGTGGGTCTACTTTTCCTCACCATGACTCAAGTCCTTTCCAGGGAGTCCTGCTGGGCGGTTGCAAAATCTCTATCTCAGCAGACATCCCTCCAGGGGAGTGGCTGGGCATATCCCACAATTGAGGGCATAGAATCTGATTTTCCAGCATGCATTACAGAACATTTAAATGTTCAAAGCACTTTTGTGTGAGATCCATGAAAGTTGAACACTTCTGCAGACCAGACCCCATGATCTCAGGTCAAGCCCAGAATACGATGAATGCACAGTTACTGACTACTCATGAGAGGATGCTTAAACTCATGCAGAAATTCTTTATCAGATAAGGATAATTTTGTAGAGTGATAGTTTAAAAATGGAGCCATTCCTTTTTCTTTTCCCTTTCCTTGACTGATCGTTCATCCCAGTCTCATCTTCCATAGCAAATAAAAATTTAAAAAGCCTTCCCCTTTTACAATCTGATCCATCTTGCATAATGAATAAGCTTTACATTCAAAGCAAAAGTATCTTGACCACACATAAATATGCACGCATTTCCATGATTCCAAATAGTAGTTTTTGCACATCATCTTCAGTTAAAATGTCTGTCTCCTTGTCCAAGCTAGAAGAAAACAGGTCTGAATAATTTAAAAATCCCTGCAGAATAAAAACGTCCAGATGCCTCCCAACCCAAACCATGCTTTATTGAACAGGTCCCACGTGGTTGGAGAGACAGTAGTCACAAACAGCTATTGTATTTTGCACATTTTGCTTTTTATCTTCCTAAGAATCTGTTTATTTATATAGATATATATATATATATATATATATATATATATATAGCTTCTTTGATTTGTCTCATTATCACCATATCAAAAACATCTTACAACTCCAGTGGTGTTTTCTAGAGTCTCTGCTATCTGGTTTTCATTACTAGTGTGTTGTACCTCTTTGCTGCCAGTTTAACTCACTGGAATACCTGCTCAGCTCCAAGCTATTTGAAGGGCCATTCATATAAGAATTTTACAGATGGGTAATTCAAGAAAAACTGTCATAATTATAAGTAATTTATTAACTCATGCATCCCACTCTGCCTTCCAATAACTGTTTGTACTGGGTGAAAGTCTCTAGCACATAGTTAGGACTGGTGGTACTTGAAAAATATAGATGGACTTGAAAAATTAGAAGTTTTCTTTTCCTTTGCTCCCAGGCCTGGGAGGTTAAATAATGACATCTTAAAGAACTGTTTGTAAAATTCTAGAAATAAATTTGGAATCCCAGGGGGAGTTCTACAATATGTGTAAATGTGGCACAGATTTTCCAGTGTTGAATAGGTTTTAAAAATCACTCAATTCTCAGTACCTGATCTACTGCATACTAAATATGACTCATGCACTATTTAGTAATGGACTGCCCCACTTTATTTATCTATCACAATAGTAATCTGAAATATTGCTGTGTGGGAAACTACAAGCAATTCCTGATTTTCTGAAAGCAATTACCTGAGAAGTTTCTTTTTGCTGTTTAACTCTTAAGAGCACTTGGAAAGTGGTTATTTGGAGATTGCTGTATAGGATCTTCCAGGTGAGCATGGCTTTCTGGATGTAATAGTTCATATTTATTTGACAGGAGTCCTTTTAAAAATATTGCTATGATTTTTGTTTTTTACTAAAATTGAGAAAAGTGTCCACAAACAAGTTCTGGGTTTTTGAAAAATTACTTCAAATAATGGATACACCCAGTCAGCCACTTCTCTTCACCAAATCAGCAGTGAAGAACCTTCCCATACATAGGTAAGAGTAAAGCACTGATATTTCCTTCCTCAAAGCAAGGTGGGATGAAAGGATTTCATCCATATGTTGGCAAGTGCAACATTATGGGCAATTTCAGAGCCCATACTTTTGTCAGGGGCTTTTATTTGTCTATCATGCCAAACTGTGAAAGCTTCTACTTTATTGAATACTCTACAACATCAAGCTGCTATCCTGCATTTTGCCATTTGACAGTGAGGAAGGGCAGGTTGCTTCAAATCTATGTAGTGCTGAGCTTTTGTGCTTGAGCCATTAATGCTGTAGGAAAGCATGTCTGTTGCCAGAGCCTATAGTATCACACATCACTGAATGGACACAGAGAAGCATTTACTTAATGCAATAGCATTGTTGGGTACAGCAATTCTGTAGGACAAAACGTCCATCTCTGCGAGGAACTTGCTAGTGTAGGGTTGAATAGACCAACCTCCTGAAACTACTGGAAACAGTTTACAGAACTAATATGTGGTAACATATATAAATCTCAGATTGGTCTAAAGCATGGGGAAAAGAGTGCAAGACTGTGATTGTAAATGAAAAAAAATTCCAGGGAATAAGCTTCATTTGTCAGTATGGTTAAAATAAGATTGCAGAAAAACTTAAAACATTGCCTGATGGAAATAGCTGGTTTTCAGGGAAATCAGGTTCTTTTACTGGCTCTCACATTGCCTACACTTTACCTTGGATAACTTGTGCTTCATTCATCTGGAAGAAAAAAAAAAAAAAGGCAAAACAAAAGGATAAAGTTCTTTTAGGTCCGCTAATTGACAATAATACTTGGGAATGAGGAATATTCCTAATGTTTATTGATACAATTCATAATCATTTTCCTTTGCTTACAGGGTTAAGTTAGAATGAGCTCATGTTCTTCATATAAGTCCTTACAGGCATGACATTTTTATACCAGCACATAAGCACTTCCCCCCACCTCCCAAAGGTATTGCATCCATATGTTCCTCTTAAAAACCTTCCACTTTCTAAAAATATTGCTGAAAATGGTGATTCTAATAAAATACATTAAAAAATACTGAAGTCAGCTGAAATATTTTAAGTAAATCTTCTTTCAAAGACAAGAAAGCCAAATAAGAAAAACAAATATTTTGACCTTCTGTTTGCCTTCAACCAGCCCAATGAAACATAATACAACAGTTAATAACAACTGACATGATCTCTTACAAAACAGATTCAGGCTGTTTACTCATTCCCTTTCCCTTCTTTGCCTTTGGCTAAATGGAAGAAGTGATGTATAGAAAAGACAGTGTGTAAAATGACTTTAAAATGGTTAAAGTTCTCATTATTTCAGCCTTTAATTTTTTAGTTTACAAACAAAAAATTTTATCTTTTTTAATTGCTGTTAATGCTTATGCTGACTGCATTCTGAGACAAGCTACATTCTTGCCTTCTCTCACATTATGGTAATAAATATTTGCAGGACAAACATTACCCTCAATTATAGATGTGCATAAATGACAACCTAATTTGAAAACTAGGAGGTCACACAAATTGCAGTCAGTGAATATTTTTGCACTGTTGAATCTTTGTCACTGTATTAATATAGACAAAAGAAACAACCTGGTTCCAAGGATGACAGGTGAACATGAAGCCTTAACTGTGCAAACAGTAGATGAATTTCTCAGCTTGCTGATGGAACAAGAAAAAAAACTTTTAAAAACATAAATTACATTAATCTAAAAAAAACGTAAATCCTCAAAAGAAAAAAAAATCAGCATTGTTTTGATTGCCATATCACTTTTTTTAACCAAAAGTTAAAATTTTAGGGCATAGAATTCTCACAGAATAAATGCTGACAGTTCTAAGTAAGAAAGGAAAAACATTAGTTGTATGTAAAGCATACAGCATAAAATTATAACATTTTTTAATGTTTTTTCAGCCTTTCTTTGTTAAAACTGTGGCTAAAGTTGCATTAAATTCAGAGATGATTTTGGTATTACTAAGCCTATTGCAGGTTTTTTTTGAGAAATAAAATAAATAAAATAATCCAGAGAATCTCCAAATTTTCTCCACTATCTACTTGTCAGATACCCAAATCTACCTTGAACTGAAGACCTGGACCCATACTGAAGCAATACCAAAAGGCTGAACTCAAAGAAAATGATAAAGATGTAAAATAAATAATACTCTGTGCATTTGGAAACACATCCAGCTTTCACCTGATCTATCCTGAAGTAAATGTGTGATTCTCATATATATAACTGCCTGTAACATCATCTTGGGTATTGAAAAGCAAGTCCTTTGGAGGAATGGTACCCCCAGTTACCTGTCCAAAAGCCAGAAGCAAGAGAGCTTTCGCGGGGTTTGTTTGTTCTTAAATGTAGATCACAGAGGCATGTCAAGCTTCTTAGGCAGCTTAACAGAGTTGTCAATATTCAAACTAGCCAGTTGATTGGTTCTGTTGGGTCTAGACAAAGCTGTCTGCAGCCCCTTGTAAAAAAATCACTTCCATGGCTGGTAGAGTTCTCCTTAACTAAAACTCAAGCTGTGCTAAACCACAACGGGGACACTTCCCTTTTGAGAGCTCTATAATGAACAAATTAATTCTCTGAACTATTACTGCTTGACCATTTTTTCTAGGGCATCATATATAGTTCATTAAGGGAATGACTGAATTCTGTAAACTGAACATAAGATTATGAAGAAAACCAAGCAGGAAAACAATTCAAACCATCCCAAAGAATCAAATTGCACTAGAGGAGGCTGGCTGCACTATTTGGAGATAAGAATGAAAATGCTACCGAAGTTAAAAGTGTCCTAAACATTTTTTACCACAAAGAAGAGAAGGGCAATGGTCTGACACTTTTGTTGTTCAAAATGTTTAGTACAAGGCCCTGAAAGCTTTTTACTTCTGGAATCTGATTCTCTGTCCTGTTTTGTACTAGGTAACAAAAAATGCAATTTGAAAGTCTGTCCTCCCTTCCGCTGCCACTGACATACCTGAACTACACCAAATCACAAAGAAATACAGAGAAGAAAAGTCATTGTGATTTGCTCTTCATTACAGACTGTTCCTGGAGCCTGTGAGCTCCTGACAAGTTTCAAGGAGAGTGTGTGATGCATATACAACACTGCCTGCAATTTCCCATACTAAGAAACTTGTATGTCTCTTACAAGAAGAAATGTCTTTCACTTTTCATCTGTTATTAATTCAGTGTGCTTCTCTGTAAAGATATTTGAATCCCATCCATATTACATGGAAATTCCTAGAAGGAAACCATCTGATTGATTTCAGGCCATTTTTAATATACAGTACTGCCTAATATGAAAAAAAGATTTCCTAAGCCAAATTTGACTACTATATACTGAAGTCAGGCTGAAGTCAGCTGAAATATTTTAAGTGAGTCTTCTTTCAGAGATAAGAAAGTCAACATGAATAAGGAACATGAATCAAACTCTCTTTGCATGACACATGGCTGGAATAGTCAATAAACTTCTGATTCAGCAACAAAGTTGAATGCAATAACAATTTAGCAGACAATCTGGAAATACCTTTAAATGAGGAAGGGATAGAGTTAATTTATTTTTCTCAAATAAGGAGATAAGAACTAAGTGGTTATGTACTTTCAGAACTTATAAAGTGTTGGCTCTGATTGAATTAATTTTAGATTCATCTAAGGGTAAGCTTACAGCAGAAGCTATCTCCTTTCGTAATATTCAAACTGCTGTTTTTTCCTTTTTGAATGCAACAGGAAGCCTAGCGTTTGCATATGATTCCTAATTTGAACACAATTTATAAAAAGTATCCTTCAACTTTGACATGGGAACAAGCAAATTAACTAGTTTTGAGCACTACATTTTGGTTTAAAGTTTACCATTGAATAGACCATTTCCTTTAGCAATTTTATTGTAAATAGCATTAGACTTATATCTTAAGACACTTTATGTCACTCCATTTATGCAACTTAGGTGATGCCTCAGATGAAAAAAGAAACATTAACATGGCAAGAAAACTAATGACAAGAAGAAATTAAAGAGTATAAAAACTAAGCCACATACATTTTTGACGTGCAATCTTCAGTCTTGCACTTCATCAGAATTCCTGTTACATTAACTTGGCTTTTTTTATGCACCATGTGTCTACTCTGCTTTTTATGTACTCAGTCTATTTAATGTAAAACTTTCATTATTACTGAGTTTGATTAATGCTATTTTTTGAATCCCTTAGTCATAGGTATAGGTGCTGTTCCATCTCAGTATATAAGGATTAGATAGACCATCATTTGCATTTGTTAAGCACTGTCTCACCTATGCAGAACTCTCTCTGTCCCCCCACACACACTTTCCACCTGGTTGCTTTGAGACAGTCAATCATTCCTCCCATCTACTACAGTACTGGTGTAAAAAAAATGTGAAATATTTTATTAAGACAGGAAGTAAAGCTGCATTTTCACATTCACTCTGCCCAGTGTATCTGCAACTAATAGTGACAGACAAAAATAATTTGCTCTCTGTATCTCATTTGCTGTTCAATTCAAAAAACTAAAATATAACAATTTCTACAGCCCCATAAGATCATGGAATATATTTTCACTCATATTCCTTCTGGTAATAAATTGCCTGTTTGACAGGTCTCCATCCCATCCATGACATTTACAGTGGTTAGACTATTAAAACACTAGTTTTATTCAGGTCACACAAGACTGAGTAGTGTCAGTGTCTGCATACTGCATTAATAATGCCAGCAATAACACAAGTAGTGCTAGAAAAGTAGATGAATCCACTCCAGAAATAGCACTACCCTATTATGTATTTATTTTATCCAATAAGAGTTTTTGCTTAAAAGAACCCCAAAACAGCCCAGCACCCCCATCTCTTGAGTACAAGGGGATTCAAGCAATTTAAGATAAAATCCTTCTGACATAAAAAAAATCTTCCAATCTATAAGCCTTGATCACTAGTTTGAACCTTTGTAACATGGTTGCAATGTTACAACCCCAAACTTTTTGTATTTCTGTAAGGTTTTAACTTTTGTTTTTTCCATTTATGCAAACACTACTTGTACTAAGAGTTCCCTTGAAGTGCTGTGCATAATGCCACTCTGGCAGGAACATGCAGATCCACAGATATCCAGCTCTATCTGTGTCATACAGGTGCTCCAGTAAAGAACGCTTCAGTTGTTTTAACGAAAACAGCTTTTCCATATTTGTGACAGAGCACTCAAACGGAAGAACTGATGGAAATACATATTGTGCTCCCAGGAAAGATGAGGACATACAGTTAATATAAAAAACCCACAGTTTTCTAAATAAATATATATTTTTTAACTTCTACATATTTGCAAAAGTCCTGCATTTTTCAAGCATCATAATATCCTTACAACCTTCCACATCAAAAGAAGCAGGACCTTAAAAAATATTAAGAAATATCCGAAAATGCATCATGGTTAGCTCGCTACAAGATCTGCACTGGACCTGCAGTTGGGTTATGAGCAGAACAGAAAACTGACATGAATATGGCATAACAGGACAGCATAACCTCTTTCTCTGCACATATTTACATATTTTTCCATTAATCCTTCTTTATTTCTTTTTTTTTTGTTTTAACCCAGGTACAAGATTAGTCTGTATTAGTTTGCTGTCACATGGGAATAGTTGCGAGCTTCCATACAAAGCAATGCATGTCCATATTATGAGGTATATGAGTATTTTAGATAGTCTGATCAGGTTAGATGGCTATGAAAAGCTGAGGCAGCTTAAAGTCTAGATTTGAAAGACAGGATGAGGAATAGGGCTTCTATGAAGGAGATGATGAAGAGAGGCACAAAAAAATTACACAAGTCTATAACATCTTGGCCTGCAGCACAAGTATTGTGGCCAGCAGGACCAGCACAGTGATTGTCCCCCCTGTACTCAGCACTGGTGAGGCCACACCTTGAGTGCTGGGTCCAGTTCTGAGCCCGTCACTACAAGAAGGACATTGAGGTGCTGGGGTGTGTCCAGAGAAGGGCAACTGAGCTGGTGAACGGTCTGGAGCACGGGTCTGATGAGGAGCGGCTGAGGAAGATGGGGATGTTTAGCCTGGAGGAAAGGAGGCTGTGGGAGACCTAATCACTCTCTACAACTCCCTGAAAGGAGGGTGTAGGCAGGTGGGGGTCATCTCTTCTCCCAGGGAGCTAGTAACAGGGCAAGAGGAAAAGTCTTCAAGCTGTGCTAGGAGAGGTTTAGATTCATTATTAGGAAAAATGTCCTCACCGAGAGTTTTCATGCTCTAGGAAGTGTTTGAATCACTATCCCTGGAATTATTTAAAAGACAGGTAGTTGTAGCACTCAGGGAAATGATTTAATGGTGGATTTGTCAGTGCTGGGTTAATGGTTGAACTGGATAATTTAAAAAGCTTTTTTCATGTGAACAATTTTATGATTCTAAATTTGGGTCAAGAGTCTTATTCTTATCATCTCCAAACTCCTTCTTCTCTGTATCCTTATTTAGAAGTGTTCAACACTGTAGTAATTACTGTTTCTTAAGTCCACAGTCTGTGCCTTTTGGCTGTAGTTGCTTAATTCCATAGTCATTGTTGTTGATATTATTATAAATTCTTATTTCAAATATAAATAGGAAAATTACCATATTCTTCCAGGTTTGTGACTTCTTATTGTTTGGGATACTGGAATTTCCAGGTTCTGATTTCAGCACCATCTGCCTGTTGAATGGCTGGAAAAAGGGAATGATGGCTCCTTTTGAGATCAGCAACCCCTTTGAGTCTACAAAAGAAACTGCCTTGGCCCCACCAAAAGTAAAACTTCAGCTTCCCACTCAGCAATGCTCCAGCACACAGGTTGCCAGTATTGCCTCATGCCTCCTGCAAGGCTGGTGCAACCAAACAGCTCCTTTGCAGAAGGTGTCTTGTGCCTCAAGACCTGCATCTCCAGGTGAGGGAGCTACAGGAGGAAGTAAATAGGCTATGTAGTGTTTGGGTGTTTGGGGAATGAGCAAGACTGGTTGTTTTCAGAGATGCTACAGTCTCAAGACCCTCAGGAGTTTCAAACATCAGTTGTAGCTGAGAAGCTGGTGGACTCAGAACCCCGCAAGGCAATTAGTCAAGGGTCTGTTGAAGACAAAAGCTGAAAGTGAGTCACCGCATGTACAAGGAGCAAGGTCACTCCTCATTCTGAAAATGTAGTAAGTAGGACTGGCACCTTCTGCAAGAGGTATGAGGCCCTGGAACCAGAAGTCCAGACAACTGATGAGGTGGGAAAAGGCCCTTCTGGGGTAGAGGGGCCTCCTAAAGCAACACCATCTGTACCCCATATCATGACCTCCTCTGTTAAGAGGAAAAGAAGAGTAGTTCTAAAAGGTGACTCCCTTCTAAGGGGAATGAAGAGCCCAACATACAGACTGGACTCAGGTCACAGGGAAGTCTGCTGTTTCCCAAGGGCTTGGGTAAGGGACTGTGTGAGTCACCACAGGCAGGCAGGTAGAAAAACCACAAAACCATGGCTGAAATGCAAAGAGTAAGTTTATTCCATTACCTCTCAAACTGGAAGATCCTGAAGCAATACCCTGGGCAGAGACACACCAGCCAGAATGTGGGCTCCGTTAAGATCTATTCTGACAGAGCTGTGGGGCTGCTGTTTGCAGCAATTTAAAAAAGGTCTGCACATGTGTAGTTTACCACCATACTATGAACTTCCTTGTGCTCTTTAGGATCTCTGAGCTTTGATCTTTCTTCCAAAATAGGGAGCTCAGGCATGTCTGTGAGAGTGCCTCCCAGTCTCCATGAACACCTATGTTATCTCTACACAGAGATTCTACTTCCCAAAACAGGCAGAGGATAAACAGCAGGAGGCACAATATGTGGGGTTTCCCACACTGTTATTTTCCAGACCTCAGCATTCCCAGCCACAAAGTCACTTTAACGAGTCTATAATCCTCCTCTCCATTCTGCCACTTTTAACACTTTCCTCCGATCAGGGGCATTACTGGAAAACTCTCCACACTAGTAAGGAGTGATTACTATTTGTTATTGTTTGTTCAAGAGAGCAGTGACAAAATAACAAAGAGAAGTCCAATAGTAATCAAAAGAGACTTCAGGGACTCGGTATGATTGGTTGAAGGATAAGAAGCACTGGTAGTGATTTCCGGGATCCTTCTGGTAACAAGGGGTAATATTGATAGGAATAGGCAGATCCATCAGGTCTATGTGTGGCTCTGAGGCTGGTGTAACTAGAAAAATTTTGGGTTTCTTGACCATGGAATGATCTATTCAACACCCGGTCTACTGAAACCTGATGGGATGCACTTTTCTCAGGGGGGAGAAAGAATTCAAGCACAGTAGCTATTGGGCCTCCGTGACAAAGTGTTAATCTAACTTGGAAGAGGGAAAGGGAAAACACCAGGCTCATGGGTTGGGAACAAAGGGTTACAGGGAATGGGGTGACATCAGGCTGGTGATCTGTCACCAGTGGGATTTCACAGGGCTCCATCCTTGGCCCAGTTCTCTTCAACATCTTCATTAATGACTTGGATACAGGACTTGAAGGGATACTAAGCAAGTTTGTTGACAACACTAAATTGGGAGGAGCTATCAACTCCCTCAAGGGCATAGAGGCCCAGCAGAGAAACCTCTACAAATTACAGTCATGTACAATCACCAACTGTATGAAGTTTAACAAGGGGAAGTGCTGGATTCTGCACCTGGGATGGGGCAAGGCTGGTTGTGTTTATAGACTGGGGAATGAGACGCTGGACAGCAGTGCCACAGAAAGGGGCCTGGGGGTCCTGGTCAATGGCAGGTTGAACATGAGTCAGCAGTGCCCCAGCAGACAGGAGGGACAATTGTGTCCTGGGGGGCATCAGACACAACATTGCCAGCTGGGAAAGGGAGGGAATTGCCCTGCTCTTCTCTGCGCTTTCAGGCACATGGTGTGATTTTTGGAGTGTCCTCCCCAGGGCCAGGAGTTGGACTTGGTGATCCTGATGAGTCCCTTCCAACTCAGTATATCCTATGATTCTCTGATTCTATGGACTTGATTTTCTTTTCAAAGACTGCTTTTTCCCTTTGTTTTCTTTTTTAAATATCATTTATTCATTTTGCAAGAAAGCCTAGTCCAGAGCTCTCATTCAAAAAACCCTAGCTCTAAGTTTAACTCCTCATAAAAATTAGTCACCATTTGGATCTTCATTTTGCAGATAGTAACTACCTTCTGTCTTCTAAATTGCATATTTTCTAAAAATATTTAATGCTATGAAGATTAACTTTCCCCATCTAATAAGATGAATATTCTATAAAAATATGATCACACATTTTTAAAAGTTACTGGCTGGCATTTTGCTGGTATTGAAATGCTTAAAGTCTCTTTCTTTCTCTTAATGTTAGAATAAAGTTAATAAGCAACCAGTGACATAGAGTGTAGCTTCTGAAGCTAAACTTCTAAGTAATCTTAAAAGGAAGGAGGAAAATTGTTCCTGACAAGCTGAAATTACATTATAAAGCCTCCCACATTTTGAAGAGCCATGACTTGTCTCAGGCATGAAGCTTATTTCAGTGTTTAACAAAACTTGTTTATAAAGAAAATATCTCCCCTAATATCAGTTTTCCAAAAGCATGCCCTTTAACCCCTGCTTTTTGTTTCTATTCATTGTTGGCATGGAGACAAAGAGGCACTCCACTAGATTGATCAATGCATGGTAACATCAACACAACATTTTCAGTCAGGTTCCCAGGAGCCTTCCTCCTGAATCTGTCATTTTGATTCAGATAACTAAATCAGGCTAAGCACTGCAATGATAACGGATGACTTGCCTCATTAGCTGTCTCCTGCTGCTTTACTCTGTCAGGAAGCACCACAGTGGCTGTCTGGAGTTCCTGTGAGAGACAACTTGTTTCCCTTATAATATTTCAGTATAGATATGCTTTTCTCATTTCTATCCACTCTTTTGTATATACTCATGTACATAGAGAGACAAATGCAAGCAGTGTTTAATGGACATTTCATTAAGAGGAAACAGAGTTGAAAAATTCTTTATCAAGGTCCGAAATTTAATCATATAAAAATATACATTTCATAGCATCCTGATAATACAGTTATATTCTTTTATATTCACTGTCTCAAACTCTGTTTCCTTTAAAATGGATTCTCTTTTGTTAAGGCACTTTGCTTATCTGAACATTCAATGAATCAATTACCCTAATTGCACTAACATACAATAATTAAAATCTTAAGAATCATTCCTAGATGAGTAGTTTGAATTTTAAATATGCTGTTGAAAAAATAAACTGCATAAAATAAAACCTGCGAATGACAGAACAGATTTTCAGTTGTAGCTATTAAAAAGACCATAGGCATATCCCAGTATAAATACCAGTTCAGGTAAAGAAAATGAATCAGAGTGTCTATTTAGCCAAGTTGCCACTGCACACTTGAAGGTAGTAGTAGCTGCAATTTTTTCTTGTCAACTGTGCTTATGGGCAGGTGTTTAAATACAGAAAAAAAAAAAAGACTACATTTATTAAATAAGTCACAAACCATGGTCTTCTAACATGTACTATCACTACTTTATTCTTCATATATTTGCATGATATACTGACCACAAACTAATCCAAATTAGTGAAATGAGAATATGCTAAAATCACATAAGTCCCTGTCACATCTCTGGTTGAAAATAAACAACTTCCTTCGAATTTCAAAGGCAGAGATTTATTTTATTAACAGAGAAGTTTTGTCCTGGCATTGAAATAATACTGTTCTGTGAGTGTCAGCTAAGCATCTCAACAACCCTGAGCTGGCAAGTTGGTTATACAAGAAATGAGAAAATGGTGGCATTAGCCATTTAACTCCCCTCCCTCACATGTCAGCTTTTAAACTCCAACAAAGAGGTTCAATAAAATATTTAAGCTGGGTTGGTGAAACCCAGTTTCTTTTCAATATTCAATCATAGGGTGCTTGCACATTCTTGTCATGGCACCTGGGTTAGATTGACTGGTCAGATTCAAAGGGTTACACTGCAGCATTTGGAGGGCTCTGTCCTTGCCTGCCAGAGCACTCATAGAATTCTCAGTCACCTGAGTAAGTATGAGCCAGAAACGGATAAGGGAGTCCCTGTGTTTCTCTTCCATTGCTGTCTAGTTCTTGATATCACCTGCCAGCATGACATAGTCATACTAAAGATCCAGTGGGATTCATAAAGTGCCTAATCTCTGGCTAGCTCACTCAAAAAGCTCAATAAAGCTTTTATGGAGTATACTTAACATTTAGGGTGGAAAAAAAGGGAAACTCTCTGTATTTGGTGTAACTCAATAATTTCTTCTTCACTAAGCATTTTTTCCCTTTTGTAATGTCTCTAGACTTACAAATTATTCCTTGAATTATTTTTGAGAATATAATGAAGTGGTTCAGGCTGGTATCATTTCATATGTCTGTCCTGGTTTCAGCCAAGCACAGGGTTAATTTTTTCAGTAGCCATGAAGGGACAGAGCCTGGATTCACGTGGACACGGCCAAAAGCCTAATGTTATTTGATACCATCTTACATCATTGCCAGGAATGGGGTAAAGAGATTGTCTCTTGTTTATGAGAAGAAAGGGTGATCTTTTCCAGTGGTGGAGAAGCATGGCAGGTGGAGTGCCTGTCCGCCATTGCTTTTTTTATCCTCCTCGGCTTGGTAAACACTTTGCATGTCAATCACCCTCTCTTTGCACGTTTTTTGTCATTAGTATTGTTGCTGTAACTGTTCATTTTCTTATCTCATTGCTGTTTCCAGTAAATTGTTCTTATTTCAACCCAAGATCTTTGCCTTTTGTGCCTCTAACTCTCTTCACCATCCACCCAAAGGCAGGAGGGGATGGAGCGGGGAAGGGAAGGGAAGGGAAGGGAAGGGAAGGAAGGGAAGGGAAGGGAAGGGAAGGGAAGGGAAGGGAAGGGAAGGAAGGGAAGGGAAGGGAAGGGAAGGGAAGGGAAGGGAAGAAGGGAAGGGAAGGGAAGAGGAAGGGAAGGGAAGGGAAGGGAAGGGAAGGGAAGGGAAGGGAAGGGAAGGGAGGGAAGGGAAGGGAAGGAAGGGAAGGGAAGGGAAGGGAAGGGAAGGGAAGGGAAGGGAAGGGAAGGGAAGGGAAGGGAAGGGAAGGGAAGGGAAGGAAGGAAGGGAAGGGAAGGGAAGGGAAGGGAAGGGAAGGGAAGGGAAGGGAAGGGAAGGGAAGGGAAGGGAAGGGAAGGGAAGGGAAGGGAAAGGGAAGGGGAAGGGAAGGAAGGGAAGGGAAGGGAAGGGAAGGGAAGGGAAGGGAAAGGGAAGGGAAGGGAAGGGAAGGGAAGGGAAGGGAAGGGAAGGGAAGGGAAGGGAAGGGGAGTGCCAGCATCGTTTGGGTGGGAGCACTAAATTGGGGAATACCTCTCCTAAACCACAACAGGGCATAACAAATAGAATGTATTACTACTAAGTTTAAATCTCTTTCTGGCTTTCAGTCATTAAATGTCCTTAATTAAAATCAATACAGAAAGAAATCATGAGCCAAAGACCACTTTTCGTGTTTTTTACAGGGAGAAAGTAGAAAGAAACACATTTTCTTCAATTTTTTAATGGAGAGGAATTAATTACTTTAATTATAGAATGCATATGATTCACATTTTTAAATATTTGAACATTTAAAAACTACCTCATAGAATTTGTCTGATAAGTTATTTATGATTAGGGATGAAAGATGCTTGATTATAAATACTCTGGACTTTTAGATATCTGTAAATGCTACGCCATCTCCCCTTCAAATTATTCTGATATAGAGAAGTAGAAGAGAAATTAATCTTACCACTATTTCACTTTAGGATACAGAAAACATGGGGTAAAATTGTGCAAAGATCTACATATAGGTTTTTATTCATTATATATTAGATAGTGTATATCAGTCATTATTGAATCATATAATATAAAACATCACTAAGATGGTTTTTAGAGGAAAAAAAATCATAAAGCTGAGTTTCTGAGACACCAAAGCTATTAATCATTCTCAGCAAACTTTGTGAAGACTTTTATGGTTTTTATCTTTAGCATGTTAAAAGTTTTCCCATTTCCTTCCTTTTGTTTTTCAAAATTCCATCTGAATGCATTCTTGCCAATTTAATCACTTTCCACTCTGATCAATTCAATACAAGGAATACACCTTGGGAGATAGAAAAAATTGTCTTGAAAAAACATGGCTCCAGGGATCCAGGCTATATAAACAATGGCAGGACCAATTATGTCTATGTCATTCAGGTGGTGACATGCAAATCAAGTCTGCGGGTTTTTTTCCAGTGGTTGTATCAGTCTTTTACATTTTTAAAGCCTGTTTTTGTGTCTTCCTGTCCTCTGTTCTCTTGTTCAGACTACACTGTTCAGAGTCTTCTGTTCTCTCATTCTAGAACAAAGCTATTAGAGACCTCAGATCATCCTCACAGGTCTCCTCTGGAAGGTCGTCAAGGGATCTCACTTTTTTTTAGAGGTGTGATGTTCTAATCTGTTTGCAATACACTTGCTGGGGTACTGCCAGTGCTGCATAAAACAAAGAACTATGTCACGTGTCATACAGGCTTAATTCCTGCCACAAATACTTTTGTCAAATTGGCACATTTATTGACTCTTCTTTTATGATCAGACTTGACTTTCTCATTCTATGCTTAAACAGTCTTTATTTTTTTCATTCTCAAATGATTTGCACTTGTCCCCATTTTTCTGCTGTTTTATTTCCATTGTTTGTTTGTTTTTCCAGGACATTTGTCTTATTTGCTGTTGGAACCCTGGGTTCAGAGAATTTCAGTCTTTCAGTGCTGACAGGCAATGATCTTCAAAAGCACACTGCATTTGACCTGAGGCCTTGGGAAAGGCTTCCCAGATTATGTGATAGCACTGAGATTATCGCTGTGTAATTGAAGAGAAGTTTGTTGTATCACTGGGTGGAATATGTAGAGATTTAGAAAGTTTAGGTTTCTGGGATATAAGTAACAAGATGGAGGATTTTGGGTGTAGGTTAGCTCTTCTTCTTTCCTTCTTCCTCTTCACAAATCTGGGTGGTTTGGTATTGGTCCAAAAAACCCGCAGTGCGGAACATGAATGATTACTTACTGGATTATAAGTAAAATTAAATTAGTTGGAATTTCATAATTGGATAGATCGGACTTTAAAAGACCTTGGAAGGTAGCACTTGGGGGCCATTTTCACCTTGTTGACTTAGAGGCACATTCCGTGCAACTGCACCATAGATAAGAAATAATAAACATCCGAGTCCGAAGAACAACTCTGCGTCTCCTGCGTTTCTATCCGAACTCTGAATAAGAGAGCCAAGAGACTGAGGCAAAGAAAATACAAAGCAGAGAAAACTAATAATTTGCCACAAACACGTGTTTCTAATCAAATCCCTTCAATTTTCATGCTGGCTTAATATAAAAAAGTATCACCTATGTTCTATCATATAGGTTATCTATGAAACATTGCATAGGTCAAGACAAAAGCGAGATCTCGGCGGCATTATATTCAACACACCTCTACATTTTGCTAATGATTCTAACTTCTCTCTGCATAATTCATCAACCACGTTTGCATTCTCTGTTCAAAAGCAGGCCATAGTAAGGCCAAGATACAAAATATTATTTCTTCTCCACATATCAACTGTTCCCTTTAGCACACAGAAGGAACTTTGATTGTTTAACATAATACTGCTTCAAACTGCTGTAGCAGAGGTAGATCAGAGCTGAAGACTGTATAAATTTGTGCTCCACTTCACCTGTGTCAATAAGCTGTTTTGCAAAGAGTTAGAGTCTGCATGTTTACACTGACATGTCCTAAGGTAGTTCCTTCTAGGATTTCTTGGTGTAATAAAACCCTGACTTCATAATTCTGCCATGACATTTAATGGTCCATTTCTTCTGTTGCCTGGTGTTTGAAATCTGACGCTCCTTCCCCTTTGAAAGAGAATTATTAGATGGGACACAGAAGTCATTTGCGAGATTGTGTGTATGTGTGAGAGAAGTTACCAGCTTCTTCACTTTTGATAGACAGTGGTATTTCTTTTCCCAATCAAGGTGTCCCTGTATCACTGTCCCAATCTGACCTACATTTTAACATGCTGAAACATCTTCCTGACTGCCTGTGAATTCATCATGAGTGTAAGCATACAGCTTACATACCAGTTCCTAACACTGCCTCTTGGACCCCTTGAAGCCAGGAGTTTGATTTTTAAGTTAATGAGGTTTGAAATAGAAAATGTAGCCTTCCACACTTATTTTTGAACTTGAATATTGTTCTGGCTTCCCTTGTAGGTAGGAAAGATCAATATATACTCATTTTTAAAATGAAAGCTGAGGTGTTTCTCTAATCTCTTTATTTCAGCAGCCAGGGTTTTAAGAGATACTGCCTTCATCATAAAACTAGTCATGTAACAGAACCAAGTTCATATTTTCACAGTGAATCTTTCTCTTTGTGGTTAGGGCAGTTTCCTAGCAAAAAACCTACTTTTCTTTTTAAAAAAAAATAATCCCCAAGCTGTCATCCTCCCACCACTGGATTTACCAGCACAGAGTAGAGGATTTCTTGCACAATATTCTGAGCAACTCCTGGAACTGATATTTTGCAATTGCTTTAACCTCTCTAAAAAGTGACTTCTTAATGCATATTTCCCCCACACATTCACATAAGATTAGTATTCTCTTTTAGCTAAAGACAGATTAAGATGATCACTGTCTTAAAGTCTTTGATTCCTTCTTTTCAGCTGTAGTTCCTCCTACAGTAAATAATACTTAGTGAATTGAATAAAGTCCCATTATTCTTTGTCAAGATACCATAGCAAATTGAGCCGCAGTCATTTTCTTGACTCAAAACACCTGTTACTTATATCCTGTGCATACTGGAAAATGCCTACAGTTAGAAAGACCTTATCTCTCAAATAGGAGGTGTTATAATTCTGGTGTCTCCTTCCAAGTATAATCAGAGCAAAAAAAAGGATCTGCTTATTCTTTATAAAGCCTTTTAGTGTGCAGGGTTTATGAAACTTCTGAGCTTTTTTGTCTAACACATATATAGAATAGAATAGAGTAGAATAGAATAGAATAGAATAGAATAGAAATTTCTGTTCCCATGATGCCTTTAAATTCAACAGCTTACACAGTGTTTCATTTAAGGTGCTTTTCTTTAAATGAAATCTCCATCTCTATGGGCATAGGCCTGCTAGTTTAAATATACATACTACTTCCAAAACTAGTTAATATATCTCCCCATGCGATTATTTAGTATCCATCTCAAAATATCAATATGATGGTGTGTGCTTCAAAATAATCTACTGACTGCTGACTTTACAGTGCTGACTCTGTTTTTCTTCCCAAATAATTGACTCTAAACTCCAAAATTATACTGTGTGGTAAATGCCTCATACTGCTGTAACTAGCATGCTATTTGATTCAAATATTTGTAGCACAGAAATGTATGTGTGTGCATTATGAACATGAAGACTGCCTTTTTGTTTTCAAATAAAATAGAAATTGTAGCCGGAATGCTAGAGACATCTCTAATCTTGTAGTTCCAAGTGTTCATAGTCTCAAAACAGGTTCCTATTCTAAATCCAATTCTGTTTTTTTCTGCTATTCTAAAATTGCCAACCTTTGTCTCTGTCCTCAAAGAAACTGTATTAGAAATTCTATGAAAAATCAGTTTCTTTGGCTTGTTACCGAGGGCAGGGATATATAGTCACTATTAAAATCACTTTTGTAACTCATTCTTTTGCAATAAGGGCACCGACCTAGTTGATGGCAAAAACCTAAAACTTCATAAGAGAAAAAATCTGTCACTAACACATCATGCTATTGAATTAAAATTGCTTTTCAGTTTGGCTGGACTGGGAGGACTGCTATTCTGGGCAAGATCTGCAGGAGCCATATTTTCCTCTATACATTTTGAAAGTGTGCTTTAGACTGCTATTACCAGAGTTGGATATTGAAAAGCATCAACAACTGCGGAATGGTTTGCAACATTTGCAAGACTCTGTAGACTGTGAGGAGGAATACTTAGATATTTCATTTGTATATTCTAGATCCTTGTATATTAAAAGAGAATAATTTGGACAATTCAAGGAGTACCATGATAGTAGGTTTTCTGAATGGCTCAAACAGATCTTTAGAGGTATAAACAAGCTTACTTCAAAATCCATTGGTGAAAAGAAAAAGGTATGGAAGTCATACAGGACAAAAATAAATACTGTGAATAATTGTGCCCTCCTAAACACTTACTATTATAGTCTTTGCTTCAATCTTCAACTCTTTTACATCTAGAAAGGGTAGAGACACATGAAAGGTAAAATTATTTTAGTGTTTTATTCAGATAAGCTTCCAAATAAAAAGTTTTGCTTATTTCTTCCTTTATTCAAAACTGTTTTGCCCAAGTTTGACACTAATTAAAACAGCAAAACAGATGTTGTGAATAATTAAAAACAGTCATCAAGGATATGCATGCTATATGTCTATATATCCTTGCACCCTGCCCCTGAATACTGGAATAATATTTCAAATTAAAGGGCACAAAAAAATTTACATGTAAAGTTTTGTAGTGGCATTTATTAAATATATTGAGTACAGAAAATAAACATTGAACACATGATCATGGGTGAAAATGCTTCCCAATGCTTTCAAGTCCAGCATAAGCATGACCATGTATGTATCATACATTCTTTGTCTCAAACTCATTTCACGAGCCAGGGAATTTAAAGTCTATTTTTCTCAATCTGTTCCACATTAGGACTAGTCTGAGATTGTGTACTCTTACTCCTTTAATCGTTTTTTTAAGCTTGATATCTGTTATAATTGAACTCACTTGAGTTGGTTTTCGTAGCTGACAGAATGGTTAAGGGTTCTCTGCTAATTGCTAATTAGTTAACCACTTATTATTGGTTTTGCCAGTTGATTGTTAATTGTTAGGAAATTAGTTGATTAACAATTGTTAAAAGGAAGTAGTGTTAGGAGCATTTTCTGTATTAGTATTCGGATGGTGGGGGGGGTTGCAAGTTGGTAAAGAGGGACAGTTCAAGAAGCCATGAGGGTCTATGCCAGTCATGTCTCCTTAGCATAAGGGGATAAATACCACCTGCTGATAGGACCGAGACCAGCAAATCACTCAACGCCCAAGAATCACCCCACTGACAAGAACCTATCCCCTAGAGATGACATCTTAACGAGCCACTCGGACTGCGGATGCAAAAGGATTTTGTCAAAATAATATAAGTTTGAAAACAGAGGATTTTATATTCTGTAATCAAATATATACAGTTTAGTAGTCATTCTGAAGTGTAGATATGCAAATATATAAGGGCTGTAATACTTCAATTGATAGTTGGTCATAGTAAACTAAGATACCAATCAAATATGATTCGTTGTATGGGTTGATAATCCTGTCTTTCTTGTTTGGTTTTGGGATATTACTGTGACACTCAACCACAAAACTATATTAGTTTTTGAACACATGAAAAAAAATTCAGAAAGCCAACAGTATTTCTTTTAATAGCCCAAGTGATTTATAATCTGGCACATGGATGCTAAAATGGAGATAAGTCTGTGATTCTTTGTTGCTTGGTGTGTAGCTAATTAAGTTTCTTGTTCATAATTATTAATCTATTTTCTTGCAGCTCTCAGAACTTTCTATCTGCTTGGATCTGTACCATATGTAATTCTTGCTTTATACCCTCAGTTATAGAATGAAGATTCATGTTTCAGTCAGTCTTTTACTTGTTTACCTGTTTGGCCTTCTTCCCTTCTGATAGGAATAAAATAAGTTTGTTCTTTTGCCTGTGACCTTACATGTATGATTGTTTTCCCATTTTAAAGCTTAAAAAGCAATGTGATTACATGCTTTTTTCTGTGCAAGATTATGTTTATTTGTTGTTTGAGAAGAGCTTGTGTGTCCTGGATGATATTATTTCTAGCAGTAGCTGCAGCAACATCAGTTTTGTAGGACAGACACATGCTAGCTTGTCACTTGTCTTAGTCCTGGTATCCCTTGGGGGTATTTTGGGTCATACTGACATTTATTTCAGGTGCTCATTCTGATAATCTTTATCAAGGTCATATATAACTGAGTTACTCAGCTGTCTTACTCCTGTTTCAATTGCATTCTCTTGCAGGTAAATTTTTTTTCTTTTGTTAAATGCTTTGGCCTTTCATTCTTCATAATGTCTTTTTTGTTCTCCTGTATCGTGCTCTATTTGTATACATTTTTGGCAAAATTTAACTGTTTTCTATTCTCCTATGTTTCTCCATAATTATACTCCTGTACTAAACAAATTGGAAATGTACAAATAATGGATGGAAACCAGCTACATAAGCCCCCTGTGCTGAAAGATATTGTATGGTAAAGGTCTTTATTATCACATGTAATTGGATTCTAATGTTCAAAATAAATGTTAGATATTAAAAGGATGCTATTTAACACAACGAATAATTATGATTTCCAGTATTTTTCTATGGACATTTGAGAACAGATAGTATTGCTCATGCATTAACTTTTTTCTCTATTGCTCTCTGGGGCTTGTTCCATGAAAAGAAATGAATAGACAAATGAGTCAAGTATAAAACCACATGATAATGCTCAAAGCTTGTTCAACAAACATGCAAGGGAAAATAAGGCTATCCATTGCTTTTACTTAGCAAATATGAGCACTTTGGATAGCACTTTTCTTAAAAAGCACCACTGTGCTCTAAAAATACCATCAGTCTTTGCAGTACTGCTACAAAATACCTTTGGTATGTATTGCTCCTGTGTGGCAAAATAGAACATTTTTGCAGAAATGCCAATTACAATTGAAAAAATTAATCTGACATCTCCCAGAAGTTTATATGTTGCTGAATAGCAACATTTGTCCTCAGCAATTCAAAACAAGTTACAAAGCAAGGATGAAAGGAGAGAATTATGAGCTGAAAAATGAATTTACATAGATGTCATAAACATTATCTGTTGCATTTGGTGAAAAGAGATATTGCAATAGACTTTGGGAATCCGCTCCAGAAGCTCAATTTAAGTGCTCTGGAAAAGGTCATTTTGGTCAAAGTTTTTATGAAGTAGGAAGTATTTTGTCATCAAGCTAGACTTGAACTCCACACTTCATATCTACCTACATTCAAGCTAACATTTCATGAATTGTTGCAATACTACTATTTTCAGAATTAACACATTTAAAAAATTTACAAGAATCTCCATCCTTCTGAAGATATAATAATGATTTCAGATGCTGTTTACAAAAGAGCAACCTCCAAAAGAGAACCTAAATTCTTGTGAAAAGTCTTTTGAGCTAAACAAATTTTTAGACTTTTTGCTTGCTTTCCTTAATCTCATCTGTAAGCTGCATCCTTGGTTGTCTGATGAATACGTACAATGCATTCAGCCTGAATTTTTGAGAGTTGAAGTTACATTCCCATGCTACAGCATTCTTTTTTACATAGCAGAAACTATGCTAAGGACAAGATACCAAGACTTCAAATCATACCTTGAGTGAAGGGAGCACAGCGACTTGACAAGTATCTTTATTGCAACTTTTCTCTTGTTCTTTCTTTTCACCTTTCAGCCTTAGCAATTATCGGTTTTTGAAAATAGCGAAAGCCTTACACATTACCATCCTCTGGTTGCAGAAGGCTACACAGTCCAATGTGGCACCACACTGAATTTATAACATCTTCCAACATAACTTTGAATCCCTAATTTGGTTATCTACTTCACTTATTGTATATTTCAAAATGCATAAAAACATTATTTTAATAAGTAATTTATAAATAGTTTTATTCTAAATAAATAAGCAAAAGTGGTGACTAAAACTCCTGATAAATAAGGGCAAGAATTTAATTCAATATTACTAAAAATTCCAACATAACTTTGAATCCCTAATTTGGTTATCTACTTCACTTATTGTATATATCAAAATGCATAAAAACATGATTTTAATAAGTAATTTATAAATAGTTTTATTCTAAATAAATAAGCAAAAGTGGTGACTAAAACTCCTGATAAATAAGGGCAAGAATTTAATTCAATATTACTAAAAATTTAATCTAGTTCATAACAAGTGCCACATTTGAACTTCTCTGCTATTAACTTTAAATAAGAATACAGAGTCCATTAAAGCACATTTCAAATATGAGCTTTGAATCTAGAGTCCAAAATATGTATCTCATTACCCTGTTATACACAGGAAAGATTTGAGAAATGGCACATGAAAAAAAAAGATTCTCTTTGTGTTTCTCCTGTGAAGATGTGCCCCAGAGCTCCTTTGAAAACACTTGAATATTACCATTAATCTAATGAAACAGGTTAATCTTTGAGACAGTCTTGTAACAGTCTCAAGAGAAGATGAGAAGCATTTTTGACATATAATGATTTCCCCGTTAAAACTACGAATTGATTGATGTAACTTTGTCTCACTGTCTGTGGGAATTTTTCATGAAATTGTGGTTGAATTTTGTTTCACAGTGTTCCAACTCATGCATTAGCATTTTTTTGTTTTTAAATTATTTTTGTATTATTTGAATAATTATATTTTAAGGATACATATGAAATAAGCCAATAAATAAATTTTAAGAGTAAAACACAAAATTTAACTTATTTGAACTCTCAAATAAAAAAGTTATTTTATACCAAGCAATATTTTTTCTAAAGGGAAAATACATTTCTGAAGTGAAATTGTATTTTCTAATGTAATGTTTTTTTTTAAGGGAACATCTTTTGAAATGTTCACATTTCAAAATTTTAACTGCTTCTGAGAAGAAATTACTTACACGGCTCTCAATTACTTGTCAAACACAAGCTTAAACTAGAAACTCCTCATAATAGGACCAGTGAAAGACCTACCTTGGACACTTAAAAAGCAATTGCTTGCTGCGTTTTTACCTATTTGGTCACATTAGTAATTTTGGTGTTACATAAATACTAAGGAAACAAATAGCTTTACCTCATTTTTCATTGGTTCAGTACTTGTTTTAGTGAAAAAATACCAGTGTTTGCTGATTTTAGGGTCATTTTGTAAGTCTTGCTTCTAATCTTTTTCTTCATTTTTACACTTAATTTTCCTCAGCCTACTTGTAGTGCAATTTAGGAGTGCAATATTGACAGTATTATGCATTCCTCAACACGCAAAGGATATATTTGTGAGTTTTTAATGGTTCATATATTATACTAAGCAGACGCATTTGACTAGGAAAAAAAATGCTACAGTACTGAATTTTGAAGACACTGGAAATGGCAATTTTCAGATTTAAAAAAAGGTTGTTCAGATATGCCCTTAGACCTCACAATAATTTAAGTTTTGAGGCACTTTTTAGACATGAAAGAGAATTGTCACTGTCTTGGAGCAATGGCAGTTGTCACCTGCAAATGAGTCCATTCAATGCATTCGTATTTCTCTCCATCAGTTAGCATACAGAATTTAGCTGGTTATTTTGGAATATAAGAACATAAAGTCCCCATATGGGCAGTCTTCATGAATTTGTCCCATGGATCTGCCTGAACATGTTCTTTACTGAAATGCTGTACATATTACTGTCACACCAGAGAGGTCTGTAGTTTAAATCAGACTCCAATACCTGGATACTGAAGAAACAACAGGATTTGTGGCTACAGAAGATAACCTGCTAGATTAAGGCCTGAAATCTGAGAGGCATATGCAGTTCATAATACACGGAGCAGTTGAGAAATGATCACCATCAGTGAGAGCAAACAAAGTAGTGCCTTGAAGCTAAGTTGGAAAGATAGCAGTGCTATTAATAATTAATTCTCCCAGTTGTGTCTGGCATCCTGCCTATGATAGCAAAAAATCCAATAGGATATTGCTATATCCCCCAGCTCATACAAATCCACCAGGGGTGCACTTTGCCTGATCTGTTGTTGCCCAACAGTACAAAATTAAATCAACAAGTGCTGTCAGAGACATCCTCCCTCATCTCATAGAAAGCAATTGAATGTGGGAGATGGGCAAGTGCTGAAAGCCCTAGCCTAAAGTTGGAAAAATCTATCTGTTGCAGCAAGCCTGCTTGCAATTGTTAAGTCATTCCAGATAGAAACACTGCTATGCCTTGCCCTTGAACTTTCATCCTTTTCTGTTTTGGTTTTGTTTGTTTGTTTTTAATTTAAATCAAATTTATCCCAAGCCCTTTTCAAATGGAGGGTCAGGCTATACCACAGACCTGCTAAAACAATCATATATCCAAAAGCAGAAAAATTGAATCTGTTTATATAGCTTGCATCCTTTGATCTCTTTCTATAGAAGTTTACATTAAGTGTCTTTTCCGTAGAAATACTGCATAATGTACAGCTATGTCCCCACTCTCCTCAAAGCTCTTAATGATCTTTAATGTGTTTAGACATATAGTGTGTATCTTTGTTAAATGCTGCTTTCGAGATTTTCAGGACCACATTAGAGAAGAAATCACAGGAAAAATAAGTGACAGCAAAAAAATTTTGTAGAGTCATAGAACAGCACAATTTTGGACACTTTTTTTGTGTCCAAGAGAACCTTTAAAGATCATCTATTCCAAACACCCTGCCTTGGGCAGGAAGATCTTTACTGGACCAGATTGTTCAATGCCCCATCCAACCTGACCTTGAACACTTCCAGTAATGAGGCATGCAGAATTTCTCTGGGCAACTTGTTCTAATGCCTCACCATGTTTATCATAAAAAATATCTTCCTTATGTCCAATCTAAATCTACCCTCTTTGTGCTTAAAACTGTTGTCTCTTGTCCTGTTACTACAGGCCTTGGTAGAAAGTGTCTCTTCAGACAACAGAATTTTTTTAAAGTTTAGATCTATAGAATATGCATCAAAGACCCTGAAACAATTTTTCATGTAGTGTTATACTCCTTTTCAAGTGTAGTTCAAATATTTAGTCTCCTAGAGGACTAATAATGTCTTGGGCACAGGAAGGTTGGATGTTTTAAGTTACTGCCTCAAATTTTATCCCCAAGTGGAACATTATCAAAAAGTGCTGGCATCAGAAATGTCACTTATTCTCTGTGTGTTGTTTAATTTCAAATTGATTATGAATCTTCTTCCTCTAATCCCTAATCCATCATAATTCAATTTAAGGAATTAGTTCAAAGGTTTAATATTACCCAAAAATCATTGTTCTGTTGTATTGATTGTTCCAAAAATTATACATTTGTATTGTCTTTTTAAATTCTGGAAATGTCTTGTTATAGAAACCTTCTTTCTTTATGAGTGCACTTTTATAAAGCAGGATTTATTAATTACTAAGTGATAATCAACTTTCATATGCCTATGATCAATAGCCAGTGATTTCTACTTTCTTCCTGGGAAACAAATATCCGCTTTCCATTGCTTATGCTCCATTGCTTTCATTAATTTCCTGAAAAGTTTCTAGTCAATATTACTTATATAGATTAATATTGAAGCCTTATTCTAATAGAAGTAAACATATTAGTCAAACATTGGAAATAATGGCTATATGCAACATAACACAAGTGATACATAAAGATGTTTACTCCTTATGAAATCAGTTTTATCACAGCAATTGCAAATATAAAAATTTAGAATCATAAGCCTGTACAGATCAATTTCAGGTTTGATATTTTTTCATATTTCTATCTTTGAACAGGTACTTCATATATTTTATTTTATTTAGAGTCATGAAACTATCCTAGTAGCAGTCACATATGTTTGTTTCTCTTGTAGTGCTTGGAAAATCCTTAGAAGTGTGTGCAATACAAGCACAGTTTAAAATAATTTAAGGAAGAAATTCTGCATACTGTTCTGGTACTCTATGAGACTGATGGGCGCAATCAGTCCTATTCTATATAGTGCTACTTACAGTACAAACATCTAATATATAAAAAGATGGATATTTTTCTGTAGTTATTATAAAATTCACAGTTATTCAGGGTGCTTTTCTTACTCTTTATGGAGAAGATACTTGGAACTGACTTACTGATAATTTTTGAACACAATTTTTGTCTGCAGATATTTTTTCCTTGAAAAAAATTGCTTGCTTGTCAGATTTAATCTCATGACTTTATTGTATTGCCAGGACTGGAATGCATGTTGAACACTCAAAAGGTTGCCACAAACAGCACTGAGAGTGAATGAAAATGCTGGGCCTATTCAGGGTAGGTGCAAGTTGATATTGCAGCATGCTACGCTCTAGTTGTCTTTAGCAGTTATTGTTAAATGAAGGAAATCAAGCCACTCAGCTGTGGCTTTCCTCTAAGCTGAGTGAGCACAAGCACAGTGTATAAACCATGTATACCAGTTTCTGACCATGAGTACAGAAATCTAAATGCTTAAAAGGCATTTTTGGTTTCAAAACTGATACTGAAAGTTAATGTTTTCCTTCAATTGCATTTAAAATTCAGGGTTCTTAGAATCACTCAGTAGTGTTCAGAGTCTTGCAGGATTGTCCCCTAATTTATAAGGTGAAAGTCCCAATCGAAAACACTTCTTAATAATAAAGAGCAAATCATTTGAATATGGAGCTCAGGCATGAGGTCAGTGAAGTTTCGTCTCGTAATTAAGGGAATAAGAATTAAGGGATACCTCCTATTTCTTGTGACAATACACTCAAATCTCATCAATTAGTTCTCTGGTGTTTCCAGAAGACTCAACAGATCAGTTTCCAAAGCACCACGCTGCTTCATCTGATTAATTCTTCAGGTTAAAAATTCTGTTTAATAATACAGTATCATGTGAGTTCTCTAGCTTTTAAAAGAATGATAGGCTCAGTGGACATTACATTTCACATGTGTTCGCTGAATCTTCCTATTTTTTAAACACAACTGTCTCTTAATTAATAACATCTCTTGTTTGACTCTTCTTGAAAATTTCTTTACAAAACCTTTTCTTAGCCACATTAAATACATAAACCCCTCTGAAACCCTGACACCTACCTTTTACTTAATAAGTACATGATACTTTCATTTCCAAAGTTTTTTCTTTATAATTGTTGGTTGGCAATCATTTTCTGTAATGACAATATGATAATTATGTATGAAAATGCAATTATAAATTGCTTGTTTTCCTGAAATTCAGCCTTAGTGAAAACCTCAGTGAGATTTTAAGACATAGTATCTGCAATAATTTAAGTTGCTCTCTATTTTGTAATCTACATGGTGTCATCACACATGCAAGGAACTACCCTGAAAAAATATTGCTAAACTCTGTAATGCACTGTTCTGGTTTTTTTTTACTAGTACCTTGCTTTGGAAAGTTTTTCTTCTGAAACAATATTGCATGCAATATGGAATTAGGAAATAAGGTACTTCTTGTCAGCTTTCTTTACTAAGCAGAGGTTTTTTGGGAGTTTTTTTTTAGTTTTTCAGTTTCGTCTTTCCATCACAGGGTACATTACCTTTTTGTTTGTTTAATTAATTTTACTGCTGTTTTTTCCTGTCATCCTGCATCTAATTCACATGTTTTTTGGGAAGAACAACACTGCCCATTTATCACTACCATTGTAAGAGAAATCTTACTCTTATATGAGTGATAAAGTCTTTGTGTCTCTAATACTTTTCTTTTTTTAGAAAGAAAAAGATGATCTAGGGTAATCATTAGACTGAACATTACCTCTGATACCTACCTCTGCAGCAAAAACTTACAGGGCCTTAAGATTCTCTCTCCATATGCTTTCTGTATGCTTATGTTGAATTTCCAGTTTTTTCAGAATTTATCAAGAGCCCAATGGATTATCAGATTGGGAAGCTCACTCTCCATCCACACATATTCCATAGGGCTCAATACCTGGACATGCCAACCAGAATATTGGTCTTTGACAAGCCAAAGATCTAGAAAACTTGACCTAGTAATTCCGCTTGGGAAGTTTCTCAAGACTGCTGCTGCTCTGAAAAGCATCTCTTATTTTTTCCAGGACTCCTCTAATGACCCGCACAGTATGGTGGTGTCACAGTGGTTTGTTTGTGAAGTCCTTGAGGACATGAAACACGTTTGACAGTGTTACTGTTCTTGGTGTACGCTGACTATGTGATTGATGTTATATCATATAAAAACCAAATATATTTGTATCTTTTCAAATTCATTTCTTTAGGTTTCTCCTTGTGGATCCCCAATGTGATTTATGAACTCAAGGAATTACAGGAGTCAAGAGCTTGAGCTGAACTAAAGCCTACAGTCAGGTTTAGGGATTCGGACAGTCAGAGTATTTCTGCTTCTCTAGAACACCTCAGGTATCTTGAGGCTGTCTTTGTGTGCAATACGAAGAAGATAGTTAGAATACATTTATTTTATTATCAGTGGACTGTAAGACTGTGCTCAGGTTCCTTCAAGCCTTTTCCCACATCCGTGCCAGCACCCCTGAAATAAATGCAACCTTTTCCTCTTAAAACCTTGTAAAGTTAAAGACCACATGGCTACCCAGTTTCTGAACTAAGGTCATTTGTTTCCAGACAGAATGCAAGTTGGGAAACCTCACAAGAGCTGCTACCTGCCTGAAAAAACATACCAATTAGCATATGTACAGTTCAGTTTCCCTTTGGGCATAGAGGTGATCAGACATCTAGGAATGCCCCAATACAAAGGAGATGGACAAATTTCAGAATTGTATCCTGAAGACCCAGAATAATCCAATTTCTAGGAAACCTGTCTCTGTTTCCCTCAGTAATTTCATTAAGAATTCATTTGCCTAATGTCCAAAATTTTTGTTGCCATAGCCACGGTATAAAAACTGGAATTTCTTTGCTTTTTGTAGATTTAGCTTTCAGGGACAAGTTCGAGTTTCTAGCTGCTGGAATCATTAGGAAACTTGTTGCGCACAAGTTTCTCTTCTCTGTAAGGTGACATGGGCACCTAATGACTATGACCATGGTGCTTTTTGTCTGGTGGTGAACTATTTCTCTCCCATTTGAGTTGTTGTTGCTGTTATTGTTAAGTGGCAATGTGGTTACTGACAGGTGAGTTCGTTTAACAGTCTTCTAAAAAATTGTGAATGAATTGACAGAGTAGGCAGGAAGAGGCTAAACATTATTTAAGAAACCTAAGAATAATACACAGAGCAGGTTAGAAGATTGTTTTGAAGATGCCCTTGAACTGAATTCACAGATATAACATTTGCCTGGGTGATACCTAAAACGTGTCTAAGATTTTGGCCGTGTATAGAGCAACCTTCTAAAAAACTTGGTCTCTAATTGAAGAAGTAACTTGGAGAACAGGTTTGAGATCTGCAGGCAATGCTGTCTACAGGAGTTTGACATCAAAGTTTGCCCAGTTTGTGTGTGTCCCCATAATATATACAGAATCTTTAAAAAAGGGGTTAGAACCTTTCCTGTGTTTGCAAGGCCCAAGGGATTTGCATATGTTCAGGCTTCTATAAAAATACCAAAGTATTTACTTCTAGTTAACTGGGTAGAATTTGCACAACCTTAGAGCTAAATGCCAGTGCACTCATTTACTTTCATAAGAAAAAGTAGACATTAAAAAAAACGAAACCAAACGAAACCAAACCAAAAAAAAAAATAAAACCAAACCAAAAAAAAAACCAAACAAAAAAAAAATCAAAAAGAAAATTATATCACATATTAAAGGTTATGCAAAGCCTGAAATAAGAGACGAAATATCTACTGCTTAATGCAGAACTTACGTCTTACATGTTTAGGTAAGGAACCATTTTGACTCCTATTGAATCAGTCACGTCATTACTCACAGCGCCGTGTTTTGTTTGCACTGCAGCACACTTTCTTTGTTCCTCACACATATTTTTTTGCTACAGTACTTCTCATGCTGCTTCTAAGCCACAATGATAGATTTTTTGCTCTGCTCTGACATGAAAATCAGGAATTGTCACAAGAATGTAAAACACATGGCCAAGAAAATTATCAGGTGCTCAGTATACAGAGTATGTCAAGAATAAGACAAGCAAAGGGTGTTTTCTGTTTCCTGGCAGAATGCACTTTTGTCACTTTCCTGAATGGAGCCACTTTATTACAGCTATTAAGAAACATTGCATGAGATGCTGAAGTTGTAAAGAAGATGAAATGAAATGGTACTGTATAAGCCAGATGTATTTGTAGAGACATTCCAAGTCCTAAATACCAATCTTCTGAATGGCAAAGACCATTTATATGTGTATATGGTTCAAAGACAAGATATTGACAAAACAAAAATACTCGTAATTTTATAGTATTGTATACCCAGTTCATGTGAGGCAATGAAATAATTTTATGCTCTCACTTTTACATTAGATACTAAAGTTCTCATCAGGGCCTAGACAATCACTGTTTGTTCTTCTGATTCATGGACAATCATATATAGAGCATGGTCTGACAGTGCAGTTCCAAGGAGTGGGACGAATATTTGATGCTGAGACCAACACATATCTGTCCAAATACACCACCATCATTTGGCTTCTCTTTCCACTGAATTAGAAAGGTTTGCAGTGCCTAGATTGGAAATAATTTCAGAGTTTTTGTGGGGTTTTTTTCCAGATAATAGTAATAAATGCTTTTTGTCTAAGAGGCTGTTGTGGTTTAACCTTAACTGCCACTCAGGCCCACACATCCATTCACTCACTCTCCCTTTGTGGGATGGAGAAGAGAACCAGAAGAGTAAAAGTGAGAAAAGTCATGAGTTGAGATAGGGAAAGCAAAAGCCATGCATGAAAGCAAAAAGCAAAATGAAGCAATTACTTGGGGAGGCAAAACACCATCACATTTTCCTTCTTCTTCCCCAGGCTTATATGCTGAGCATGACATCATACGGTATGAGATCAGCTGTCCTGACTGTGTCCCCCTCTCAATTTCTTGTGCACCTCCAGCATCCTGCTGGTGGAGTGGTGTGAGAAGCACAAAAGGCCCTGATGTTGTGCAAGCACTGCTCAGCAGTAACAAAAACATTCCTGAAATATCAACACAATTTTGAGCACAATTCCAAAACACAGCCCCATACCTCCTACTCTGAAGAAAATTAACTCAATGCCAGCCAAACCAGCACAAGGGCTTCCTTAGTTCTTTTCCACAATAGCTGGGGCAGAAAGAGAGCATAGCCTCCTTCTTATAAGTTTACTCCTCCAAAAGCAATAAATGTCTTGAATACAATACTGCATTTCTTAAAAGATTATCCACGAGTATTTAAAAAAAAATTGCTGCTGTTCTTCTAATACCGAATTTGTGTTTTTGATGTGCAGCTTACTTGCACAACAGTTAATACTTGGATCTTTGGTGTTCATAACCAACTGCTTATCACTGTTCTGTCAGAGAGAGACTGGCACTGTATAGTGTGAAACTCTGTTTCCAGTGACTTAGCAGAAACGTTTATCGATTCTTGAAGTAGATCCTAACTTCACCTATGTGTCTTGCACCTTGGATAAATTTTGCAGTTTCATTGAGGAAGCTAACATATACAATATCTAGATGTTTCATTCATCCCTGAATCTCCTTTCCAGATTAAACCCACAAATTCTCCTTGCTTTTGCATGACATAGTTTAAATGAGGAAGTACTCAAGGAAGAGACCACTTACATGTCATGTTGAAAAGGTTGTACTAAGCTGTTCCACTTCCAAAATCTCTTGATTTTCTATGACGCTGTTGAACTAAATATAAACTGCCCCAGAATAACTGTGAGAGCACAAGAATAATACGTTGAGCATAGCAGTAGTCTTGCTGTGATGAATTTTGAAAAGCATTGCAGGGCATAGGTCTGGTCCAGCATGGACTCAAGACCTACATTCTGATGTTCCTGTATATGTTCATTTTCCAGAAATCTTTTCCTGTGATCAAACATGTGCAAGTTACCTTAATCTATACAGCCCTTTAAGTCATCTGGGTCTTATCTTTCTCATGCATTTTCCATTACCAGAATCAATACTTTCCTTTTGGTATTTTTGATTTCATGAGTGAGTAGAAAATTATTCTATCTCAAACAAGTCCAAGTTATTGAATTATTTATGGCAATTTTTCTCTCCCATCACTTTTCTTAAGACTTAGTTCATTTCAGAGCCCATTTAATGTTTTTTTTGGCAATGTACATGAGATGCTTTCTGTATACTATAATTTTACTTTTATTTCAAATACAAATAGGTGGGGTTTTTGGTTTTGGGGGTTTTTTGTACTTTTAGCTATAGAATAGTAACACAAAACCAAAAAGAACTGAGAAACCATGAGTGCATTATTAGAAGTAAGCAAATAATTTCTGGTTTGTAGCAAATTCTTTGATGTATTGTATTCTAATTTGAACCCTTTAGTTGTCTATATGTGTACACCTATATTTAATTTCATTCAGCTAAATTTTTGGTGTGCAATATAAGGCTGTATGGGTGTCTTTGGAGCATATTCCTACTGTATGACTGAGTGCCTCTTATAGATTATCTCAGTTGGTTAGAGCCTCATGCTGAAAACTCAGGGGTTTTGGGTTCGATCCCTGGGCCATTCATTTAAGAGTTGGACTTGATAATCCTCATGGGTTCCTTTGACTATGAATATTCTGTGATTCTGTATTTTAAGACCAAACTTTAATAATTGCTACATTTTAAATTTTCTGTTCTTATTCTGTAGTGCATACTTAGAGTTCCCATGATTTGTATAATTCCTGACTCTTTCAAATTTAAGGGAGGAATTTGTCTTGCTGCTTTATGACTCCTTGTGAATGCTATGTTCCATCAAAATTTCCGTACCCTCCTCAGTGTAAATATAGCCTTAATTCTAGTGCTGCTTGAAAACAAGGCAAATGGGATTTTTTTTTTTTTGATGTCTTACTCACATGTGATGAATTCCTCTGCAGCTTCTGTGAGAATATAACTTCCATTGTGCAATTGTATGTGTGTGCCACTACACAGATGATACAAATGTATTGGACATCTGTTTCATAAACAATGTCTTGTGCTTGACAGAATGCAATATTATGGACATATTCCTTCAAATAGCTTCAAAGTAAAAATAAAATTCAGCAAGGAATGAAGACTGTCTTTAGTTCGTTAATCTTCTGCCTCTATGCCCTTGTGGATTAATCTTGAGCTGTGAGCTTGGATAAATACGCCTGGCAAGAAAATTCTCTCACTCACTCTTTCTTGCTTTCTTTTTTTTTTTTTAACTTTTAAGGTCTCCAGACTCTGCTGCCTAGAGTGCACAGCCTAAAGTGCACATAATTATTTTCAGTGAAGGACTCTCCAGTGAGATCTTCAAGTTCCATATGCAATTAGATTTGCTGGTAGTTCTGTCAGTCGTGCATTGGCAGTATATACTTTTAATTTACTCACAGTATGGAAGACTGATTTACAAAGTTAATTCAAAGGCAACTTCTATTTATCAAATATTTGGGTAAATGGGGAAATATTTTGTTCATTTTAGGGAACAGGGCTCAGTCTTGACAAATAGAAAATAACATTTGCTCTTCTTTCACTTTGTTTTTATCTGACCTAACTGTTGACTGTAAAAAGTGCTCTAAACTCTGAAGTGGATGCTGCCTGGTACATCGTCTCTATTTTCAAACATAATTTCCTACACGTGCATGGTCACTTTTGAGGAACTGATGCAAACAGAATCACAGAATCACAGAATGACACATACCTACAAGTAACGACAAACACTTCCATTGTTAACCCTACTGTCCATGAGAGAAACCTCCCTCATCCTAATATCCACCAGTTGAATAGAGTGCCTAAATATTCTTGGTAATGCCTCCAGATGGACAAAAAATTAAAAGATAGTTAAAAGGTATTAATCATTATGTTTGCTTTCCTGAGTGTGTGACAGGCATTTTCATTAATCTTCAAGGAATGCAGTACTTACGTATGGAAGTAGATCATAAAGAATACATTTAAATTTAAATACATACATTTTCAGACCTGCTATGGAAATTTTCTATGAAATGAGACATTGTTCCATGTAGGTTAACTTACCATGTTCAACTGTGGAAGCAAAACAGATGATTGCTTGGACAACAAAGAAGACAGTATTTGGTGCAGATAACGAAGGAAAGTAATGTGAAAAAGAAATGTGAAAATCATGTTTCTCTTCCTACCTTTTCTGAATCAATTAGAGCTCTTTGGCTTTGTCAAGAGCCAAAGATTACTGCACCAGCATTTCTATTAAGAAGGAAATCATGAAATCTTTTAAGGAAGATGGGGGGTTTATGTAAACATTTTCCGTAAGAGAAATAATGTAGGGGTTTTTAGGCTCAGAGCACTTTGTTTTTATAGTTTTCTGTTTTGTCCAGAATGCCCCTACACATACCACGTTACTTCAGTTTTCTTTTTTTCAGCCCCCCCAAAGCAGCTCTTATATTTAAGGAATTTATACTAGTTTTGTATCAGGTGAATCTTTCATCCTGAAATTGTAACACTTTTTAAATTAAATGATAAAAAATTATGGCAATTAGATGAAAAAAATAATGTTATCAAACACCTGTTTAATATCCAAATTAAATTATGGAATAATTGCAGCACAATACAAACCTACAGAGTTTAAAACAGAAAGCTTCTCTTTAATCCACAATGAAATGGAATAAGGGGCATGTTTTTATCTATTTGTGGACGTTTCACAAAGAGGAAAATGAGGTTGAATTCATGGAATAAGTTATTCACTGCTAATTATACACTGCTCTAGCATCAATGGAAAAATCAACCACAAATGTACTGCAATAACTTAGCAATGTGAATGGGAAGTGTAGCTGTTCTATGATGCACATGAATACAAGATGCTAAATTGTATGAAAATGGCCTCGGGATGTCATTTGAGATTCTGTGCTGGTTTCTGTATGAATAACACTGCTGCAGTGGAAAACAAAAGAAAACAAACAACTCAGAGTTTTTCTACTGGTAAAAAATATATGAGATAAAATCCAATATTCTTAGTTCAGGATCAGGAGTTCAAGTTAAATTATAAAAATTCACTTGGGCAGTTACTTTCTTTTTTGCTCTATTATCCTGGATATTTGTTTGCTTGGCAAAAAAAAAAAAAATTCTTCACATCTCACTTCTCTTTTTGCTTTGATCCTTCAAGTGGGCCTAATCCTATGTTTGTAATAGCCTAATCCTCTGCTATGGAAATTAATGTGGTGTCACACATATTCAGTGTTATGTAGTCCCAGTGCCAGAAGGGACAATGAGCCTTGAAAAGAGCAAGATATTCTAAAAATAAAAATAAAAATAAAAATAATAATAATAATAATAATAATAATAGTAACAAAAATACCCAAACAGACAAATAGGTAATCTTTTCAATAAATATGTAACATGTGGCCAAAATTGCATAATGTTACTGAAAGCATAATTTGCTCCTCTTGCTTTGAAAGATCACACTTCTTTTTCCTTTCTTGGGCTAATCACAAAGGCATATATTTTGATTTCAGAGCACTAAAAAGGCATAATCTTCTCAGTGAAAAAATATCAGGGGATGGATTTTTTTCCTAAAATAGTCACATGAATCTTTGTAAGGTTTTTGGAAACAAATCTTCTAATATTACCAACAGTTTGTTCCACTGGAAAAACACATAAGAGAAGGAGAGAGCAATGGGAATGCCTCTTATCTTTTGGGACGAGGGGGTGAAGTTCTCAGGCAAATCCCTTAATAGATTCACCATTTCCATAACTTGTGGAAATGTGAAGGGGTAGCCATCTCTATCTCATCAAAGGTCTCTTGGACTCTTCACAGGCTCATAGGTTTCAGGTCACAGATGTATTTCTGGAGACCCTTTGACTTAGGCTTGCTGTTAGGTTAATAGTCCCAATATCCCTCTTGAAAATGATTTTCTGCCGTACATGTTTGCCTCTAGATGTTCAGTACATCCTCATGAAACTCTTTTATTTTCCTCTATGCTTTTCTTTTCCTTGTAAATAAAATATTTTTTTTTCCACTCACCCCTGACTTAAATGCTGCTGCTTAGGGAAGCAAAAAAAAAGAAGAAAGAAAAAGCCCCAAAATCCCCAATCTTTTAATGTGCATTTCATTTGAGAAAAGTGTCCATAATTGTTTTGCTGATACTGTAAATCTGCAAAGAGATTGAAAGTAACTTTAAGATTCTATTTAATGGGGATGCTCAGGGGAACTGAACTGTAAAATCATTGTCTGTAAGTCCATTTAAGAACTTGTCCCTTCATTCCACATCTCTCTTTCCCAACAGCGCTTAGAAATGTGTTTTTAATTATCTTGAACATCTGATTAATTTCTACATTGCCAACTGCAGTCCTGGTGGGAAGGTACTTGTCAAGACATAGCAGGAATAAAATACATCTTGTCTGAGAAGTATGGAATATGGTTAGTCCAGTTTTCAACTCTTTCATTACTGTTCTTAAGCTAAATTTTTTAAGCATTAATCTCAAAATATTGCTGGCAAACAATTTATTTGGTAGTTCATTATACTGCCCAGCAGGCAGTGAAATCAGCAAGAGCATGGGCTTGTTGGACTGCTCCATATGTTTATTTGCTAGCATGTACAGAAAACAGATTCACACGAAGATCCTGAAAATGCTGAATCCAGCAAATATAGACAGAGAGGCTGGAAGAGAGGGAGTGGAGGATGGGGACTGAAATGCGCCTGACAGAGGGAGAAAGACATCAGGGCCCTGGGTGTACTCGTGAGTGTTACTGGACCAGCCCTACCTGAGTCCCCTTAAGCTACCCTCTCCTTGTGGCACAGAGATGCCATTTCAACCTTGGTTGGGGTTTGGCCTCCAGTCTGTCCCACAACTATTGGCTGACCTCCAAACCCCACAGAAACCTGAGGCAACAAGATTCAAAGACATGTCAGCCCTGCAGCCTTCTCTAATGCTCCAGCATGCACAGCAGCCCCTTCTCCCCTGCTTCCCACACTGTTCAGTGGGAAAAGGTGAAGGTATGGGTTTTTCTGGATGACAAGATGACAGGTGTCCTTTGTAAGACTCCTCATGCCCAATCAGTTCTACCTCAGCCATCAATATTAGCAGTACAGGAGAGGCAAAAAATGATGAGCACTGCCAAAGTGGGGGAGTCATATGGGAAGATTTTTAATACCATGTATACTGTGACTATTTTGATTTTATTTCGTGTTCAGACAGCAGCTTCAGGGGGTTCCCCTTGTTAAATCAGGGACATAGTCCTGCATGTTGTACAAACACAGAAGAGAATAGTTGAGCTAAAATTTGTAGTCTCAGAATCCACATGAAAAGCCTCCAGGCAGCTCTTCTGCCAGACAAAGTGATCAATTAGAGGATGTTTCAGCCCCAACAGGTAGCCTCGGATTTCACTGCTCTTATTTTTCCTGTCCTGAATATCATAGACCATCGCAGCAGTACACTGAGCAACATGATGGACCTCTGTAGCTTTAGTTGTTCTCCTGAGCTCCTTCAAATAAAGAAAACCTTGTTCAATGAAGTGTGTTGTTGTGGTAGGACTTTTTAATATGTCTGTAGAAGAAGTCAGGTATACCTTGTGCTTAGAAGGGATTGGTAGAGACTACAGTAGATCCATGATGGCCCTAAATTCCCAGAAGGTTTCATTAGTAATCTTGTACTGACCCCAGAAAATTTTTGACTCCTAAATACATGGGCTTTTTTATGCAAGTGGCAAATAAGGAAAAATGAAGAAACCAAGTTTTTAGAGGCATATAAAAAGCTATGGAAAATTATCTGTCTAAAGTACGAATTCCCAGAAAAATACAGCATTAGTAAATAGTGCAAAAGAATCTAGAGAAACATTTAGCTAATAATAGAAACACTGAGATTATCTCTCCCTTGGATTTACCCCTCATATTCCTCCAATTAAGAGGACATATTTGTGAGAAAATTTCAGTTGAAAACTTTCCTTTAGTAAAACACATAACCTGGACAGTTACTCCTTCATATTTAGAAATTCCTAGTGCTTTGGTATGCTGGTGGTAGAGTACTAAAATACTTTACTAACTAACAATCATCCTGTAAAATGGATTTCATTCCCTGTGATATTCTACCCTAATGGCTCTGGTTGTTGTTAGAGTAAAATATTTCTGAGTATACGGAAATTCAGGAATCTCAGAAAACTAGGACATTAGCAAATAGTAAAGGCAATATGTAACACCTTGATATTGTAAAGCCTTTACACTGGCAATTTTTTTGGCATGACTCAAGGAATGATTTGGTGTAATAGAAGCTTGATGATGCAGATTAGTCACACGTGTCATAAGTTTTATTGTCCCCAAAATACTTAAAGGAATATTTACAATTTCCATTCAATTTCTCAGTACCAGACATAGGTCTTGAAAAGTTTTCTTAATCTGTAACAGATATTACAGCAAATTATGCTATTTTATTCCTTAGGTGATTCCACTGACTTCAGATGATTTTAGAGACTAGAGTAATACTCAAGTTAAAAATGAAAAGTCTCTTTTTTACTCCCCCGTATTGTAGATGTCAGCCTAACCTTTGGATATGCCACAAATTAAAATAAGTTCCATTACTTAAATTCCCCAATCAAACTTTTTAAAGTAGCTTTCTTTGTGAATTGGCTGCTACCAATATCTAAATGACAGAACACTGAAAATAAATCCTATATTTTTGTACAACTCCCCATTAATCTAAATTGCAGAGGAGAACAGGCTGCTTTTCATACAGGGCAGGACAAATGAAACCAAATACGTTATTTCACAAACCAATTTGAGCAAAATAAATAATTCAATATTACTAGATTATTGTAGAATAGCTCCTATGAAGCTATTGGAAAGAAGAGACTTCCGTGAAGTCAGTTCTGGCACTTAGTTTAATTCATGGAGGTCAGGAAGACAAGTCTATCTGCTTGGATAGCACATCATTCTTGCACACTACAGAAGAGTCTTTGAAGAAATGGGTGCTGAGCACAAAGGTTTAATACTCCTATGTTCTTTCAAATACAGCCCTGTGTCAGTTTGACTATTTGAATGTGCCTGTGCCTGTAATTGTTCTGCCTAGCAATGTCTGAAAGTACGTAAGACTAAAGATCAGAACAAACAGTCTGTAACTTTCATGCTACCCTATACCCTGTGCAACCTGATCCAGTTGTGTGGCATCCCGGGCCATGACAGGAGGGTTGGAAACTAAATGATCTTTATGTGCCCTTCCAAACCAAACTTTTCTATGGTACTGTAGATACGCCAATCCAAGCAAAATAGCAGTAAAGGTTTCTATGAAATTTTCTGTAAACCAAGAAATGTAAGGTTTATACCCACTATTTCCTTTATATCCAGGTTGCAAAAGAAGTTAATTCCTCAGGAAGCAATTACATTACATGCCAGCTCTGTCCTGCTTCAGTGTAGGATATCTTCTAAAAATAGTACAATGCACTACAACATAATATCAAAATTATGCATTCTAGTACCTAATTTCTCTCTTCCAAGATAAGAAAAAGCAAGACTGATAGAAGATGCTGCTTTAGCAAAGTACCAATGTCAGTGGCAGGAAATATGGTCAAAGGAAAGACTAATTTTCGATTTCATAGGAAGTGTTAAAAAACTAAGCTGAATTCTTCAGCGATTTTGCAGTAAAGAGATGGAGATGCTTCAGTCAGCCAGAATAAAGTAACTAAGTAGTTGTTACTTAGATTCATATCTGGTTTTATTGAACAATTCTTTATGCTCTTTTTCCATATAATTCTTTGTTTAAATCATGCAATTGGTGATTTTTAGTAAATCAACATGCAGGGACACCCTTGAATAAGGACATAGAATAAGGACAGAGATGTCAAAATGACATAGACCTGTAAACCTTTTTTGAATATTTGACTCTGTTTACCTCTCATTGCAAATTAATAAAAAATAAAGAAAACGTAAAATACAATTATCCCATGGGTTAGGAATATTTTTTCTCTTTTGTTATATTTTAGCTTAACAGTGCATAGAAATCTCACAAATAATGCAGAGTATTCTATTCACACTCATTATCCTTAGCCTAATAAAAGATACATCCCATGTTTTTAAAGAAAGTTTTTCTGCTTTAACATGGATATTGAATTAAAGAGCCCTAAAAGGATGTTGTTTCAAAGGGCAGATAATTACTCTTTCTGAGAATTGGTCCTCTTTTGCATGCCACAGATTTACTAGTCTTATTAAGAAAAACTTGACCCTAGGTCTCTAAATGTTTTCAGAAGGAGTGTTGCTGATGCCATTGTCTACATTTATTAATCCTAGCTGTGATTATTAGCCCCATATAAGGTAAGCATTTTCAGATTATGATTTTAATAATAGTAATTCTGGGTGATGCTTTAGCTAAGCCATCCAACTGAAATCAAGGTTATGATCCTTTCATAGCTGAGGTTAATACTGTAAATACCAGTTATGACCCTTGCTGAAGAACTGCTTCAGCAATTCACTGGAGTGAAATTACCTCAGTCTCTGGAAATGAAGATCCTCTAAATGTTCTGGCAAGAAAGCATATAAAGCAATAATTGGGAGTCAGTTCCACAGAAGGGGATAATGTAATCTTCAGTCTTACTTAATTTTGGGAATATAAAGATTTCTTCCTTTCTAAAAATTCAGATTAAAGGGAGAAATAAATTTTGTAATTTACACCTCTGACATTAAGCTGAAAAGCAGCACTGCAGACACCTGCTTCAGAATTGTCATTGTTTCCATGGCGCTACTTTCCATCACCTATTTTTAATAGTTTACACAACAAGATCAAGGGTGTCCCAGCTGTTACTGCCACTGTTGCTAAGCAACCTTTAAATCAGAGTTCAAGAAGACAAAGAATCATGCTTGAAAAATTTCTCAAGTGTCTGCTTTTCCTTTTCTTCTTCAGTCTACACTATTTTTCAGATGCCATGTTTTCTGTTCTTTTTTTTTTTTTTCCCCTTTCAAATTCTGTGTGAATCAATTGTAGTCTCCAAAAAGAATAAGCTACCTTCTAGCTACCACATCCACTGTTTTATGCCAAAGAGGAAGCTGGGGCATTAAATAAAGGGCTTAAAACATTTACCTTTTTTTTTTTCCAAATTAAATCCAAATATTTTTAGAGCTCTGCAACCTGCTGCTGCGGTTGTGTAACATCTGTGCATGACTGCATCATGGACTGACACACCGATCAATGGAGAGAGATTCAAAGCTTGCAGAGAATTTCAATGCCCCCCCCTGTGCCTCCTGGAATCTTAATACTGTCACCTGCAAAAACCTCAGAGGTCGAAAACACACAGAAAGAAGGAAAAGTTAGCATCAGTGAATCTGGAGAAGTCTGGGGCTGGATCTCTGTCCTGGAATGTCATTATTTTTCAAACTTTGTTGCTCAGCCATTAGCATCCCTCCCCCTGCACTACTAATTGTCTGGCAAACAGCAGCATGTCTTTTTAGTTAGATACATTAGCTGTGCTAATGTTGGAAGTAAAGCCGTGATGTATAATGTAAGGATCAAGGAAAATGTTAAAATTAAGAGATCATGTATTTCATTTAAAATCTTTGTTTGGCTTCATAGCCTTCCTCTTATTTAAGCCATTCAAACTTTCATCTATCCAGGTGATTTTTTTCTGTTTCCTAGATCCTTCCTTTTCTGTTCTTGCAATTCAAAATGCTTCATCTCATATCATACCTGCTTGATCTCTTTCCCCTCTTTGCACATCTCACCACAAGCCACCAGTACAGTGTTTATTCTTTCTTCCCTTCTTCTCTTTCTTGCAAATTTATTCTACAGGATTTTTTTCTTTGCAAAATGCTGTCTTAATAAATTCTCTTTCAAATTCAGTAGATGAGATACGCTTTCTGTAACTGTTAATCACCTGTTCACACTTCCAAAGCCGCCATTTGCACAAATTATGCTATTTCTGGGTTTTTAATCTTCACACTACTCCATAGTTTTCCAATCAGGTAAACAATTCACTAATGTCATATAAGAATTTCAAATAGCTCTTTTCAATCATTTATAAAATTTCTTTCTGCTCAGTTTCCAGTTTGAAAATAAATTTACTTACAACTTCAATGTTCAGAAAAGTTTGTTGGTCATAGAGCCAGAACTGTGGGCAGCTCCATCACCTTCCCTCCCACACTGCTCCCTCAAAACCAATAGTCAACTTCAGAAGCTGCCTAGAAGGTAAAATAGCTTGTTCTATGTGTTTCTTCAGTCCTCAGCCTTATTGTTTGACCACTTTATAGAGACTTCCTCATCAAGGCTGCCAGTTGTGATAGCACTACTTTATTTACTTGTTTATTTGGTTGCTTATTGTCAGGAAACAGGGACAGGGGGAGATCACTTTTAAGACATGTTGCTCATCTGCTGGATGATGCAACCTTTGGTCTCCATCTTCCTGGTCAGACACTAAAGCTGCCACAGGGAAATACGTTACTCAGTCTGTGAAAACATTTGACCTTTATATTCATTTCATCTCTGTTGGTGTAAATTAGGAGTTACAGAATGGCCAGCAATATAAAATTGCTGTAAGTAGAAGAGTTGACATTTAAAGCTTTTATCCAAAGAGTAACTCCAGCACCAATGTTTAATGTGTTCTGTAAAGTTGGTACCACTATTCTGAGTAAATTAATAGATCATGCTTCAGGTTTATTTCATTGATTTCTATGAATCCTGCCAAGTAAAGATAGTCTCTTAAAACTTCTAGGTAGAAACTTACAGATGGCAGTATATCTGTCCTCACTAATACTCTGAAAATACTTTATGGTTTTGTCTGGCTCCTAAACTCTAGATTTTCCTAGCCCAAAATTCTGAAGGAATATACTCCATTTAAATGAATGCTGTTACAATATTATTTCCTATATGAAGCCCAAAGCTGTGAATAGGAAATTTTCTGGCAGACTTGTTTGTAAGTTGTGAAGTCTGCTTTTTTGAAGAATAAATATGGGAGCTGCAGCTCCTTATTATTATTCTGCAAGGTGTTTTTAGCACCTTTGCAGTTAAATATCTTCTTCAGAGTGTCTGTGTTTAGCAGAATTTTCTTTACAACCATTTAATGAACAAGTTAATTTAAGAATGGTAGGAGAATATAGGTCTAGGTCTGTGACCCTGGCATCTGACTGAAGGACTGAAGACACACCGGCCCTGGGGACTGAAGAAGAAAGGTTGAGTGTGATTAAGACACACTTGCTGCAAGAGTCTGTGCCCCAGCTTACCCTCCAGAGGCGAGCACAGTTTTACAGCATGCAGCTGGATGTCGACATTGGAAGCCAGTTCTCAGGCACCAGCAGCTGCCACCCCTGCCAGAGCAGGAGCCTCTCTGCAGCAGCACAGTGCAGCAGGCACAGAATTGCTCCTGAACAGCTCCCAAGAGCTGTTAGCATGGTTGTCTCAATAGTCAGCTGCATGGCAGTAATTCCTCAGGATTCAAATTATTGATCAGGGCCTCTGTGGGCTAAGGAGTGTGCAAGCACACAATGAGAGCAGGGTTGTTTTTTCCCTGAATAGCTGTATAGGTTCCTGCAACACACACTCACGTGAGCATTTCTCACTCTGAGGGAACATCCCCTTACTCTAACAAGATGTCACAGGGAATATTGCTGCAAATACCTGTGCTTTGCTTTCCTGCTTTGAATCCTGTGTAAATTAGGATCCAAATCATGTAATGAGAGATTAAATTTACAGTGCTGCACAAGATAAACAAATGAATCTAGGGTGATTTAATCGAATACTGCTCCATTTTATATGCTCAAAACAGTTCAGCACAGCTATCACTCCTGGCATTTCAATTTCTGTCACTGTTTAAGACTAAATCAATATTAACAACACTGGCATAATACAAATCATAATAGCTTAAAACTCATATTTTCCTACCAGAATTAAAATTTGATCTCATGATTTGGATTGCTGAGGTTCTTCCTAGAGTCTGTTAATTGCACTATGGGACAGACACAATACTCTTCAACTCCTACTCTTTTCATGGTAATGTCAACAAAAAGAAAATTATCATATTAGAATACAGGTGCATCTCAAAAGTGCTTCAAAGATCAGGACAAAGAATCTGAAGACTTCAGGCCTCTCATGGGTCAGATACTAATATTAATGTCTGGAATTTCACTGATGGGCTTCAGCTTTTTTCATTTAGCAAGGCTTCTGTTATGAAACCATCAAAGAGTAATTTATAAGCATTTTTTCAACTCTTCCTTCATGAATCATAAGTTGTCACCTTAAAGAACTCCGTAAAAGATATTTTTATGACTAGACAGGATTGCAATATAATTAGGAGAATCAAAGAATTTTAAAAGTGGTCCTGATGCAACTAAAAGTTAACTAGTGCAAATAAACAGAGAAAAGTTAAAACAGTAAACAAAAAAGAAACAATTACTTGTCCTTTTCAAAGATGTCATATTGCATTCTTTATTCTAATTCTGGAAAATAAGCCAGTGATGACCAGGAACAATGGATTTTCCTTCTCAGCTGTTTTCTAATTACTTCTGAACACTGAGAATTCCAGCTGTCACTCAGTTGTACAAGGAGTCTCTTCAATTCGTTTTCTTATTACAGCAAGTGCCCTGTTGTCCTGCTACCCACACATGTATCAAAGGTCTGTGGTGCTCTCATTGTGGTGCTGTCTTTTAGGTTTGCTGAACGACATCTTACATTGCAACAGACTGGAAGGAAATGCACAGGCCATTAGCACAGATACACTTGCAGGGCTTGTCCTTTCCTGCACAGTTTGGTTCAGTATTCCTAAATTGTAGCTGTCATTCATGAACTTCTGAGAGGTTCAACTTGCTGTATGTTCATATACATACACATACATACGTATGTGTGTACTTTAGAGAGAGACAAATGCACATGTACATTAATACCTATATAGGCTGTAAGGTCAAGGATTCACAAATCACCTTAAGAAGGACTGAGGGAATCTGATCACCTGGTGTTCTGAATACTTTTTAAGTAAAACATGCAAAAAATTGACAGGGAGACCCGCACCTAAAGTTCAGAAAAGGAACCTTAGAGCTGCTATGGACTTCTTCAGGTATTATTATATGCAATTAAGAAACAAGGGTATCAAGGGGGGGGGCGGGGGGCGGGGTGTTTGGTTCTGCATTTTTCTTACTTGTGTCTCTCTAATTCTGGCCATTCAACAACTATTTTGTGCTCAGAGATCTTTTACCCTTTTACTCAAGTAGCAAGTAATGCCATATCTCTGCAGTTTCATACATACTGTATCTTATATTCTATATGCCAATCCTGGTATCCAAATAGTAAAATTTTATTTTTATTTTGACCTACTTCCACAACCCTTAAATTATATAGAAATACCTGGTGAATTAGATAGAAATGTAAAGACTCAGATCTCATTTTATAGTAAACTATTCCTGAAATCTTGAAGAAGCAGCTTCCAGCAGATTCTCAAAAGCTCAGGGAGCACTGAGTGGATTTCCTACAGTTCAGGAATGCATTGGAGTGAGGGTTGAGGCACACAGTTTTAAAGCCCAGGGTTCAGCTGGAGCGAGACAGGAAAGGATTTGCCAAAATGTTAGGATTCTTAGAGCTTTATTCTATTAATTCTTCTTGAAAAAAAAAGGAAGGAGTGCATTTTTTACCAGCTAATGAGCAATTCTATTGCTCATGACCACAAACTAAGTGCTAAGTGTTTTGTGAAATTTTGAATATAAATACAATTATTTTATTATTTGTTGACCCATAACAGAGGAAAGGCTAGGCAGACATGTTCTTATTTTCTTCTGCATACAATAAGGAATAAAACTGTTACCAGAAATGTTATGTTGTTCTACATGCTGGGATTTTTTTTTAATACCAGGTGATTAATATTGTTAACAATATTGCAGAAACTTCCTCTTTCTCTAGGTTCTACATAAGCTTAAGAGTGAATTTGTGGTAATATGTTCAACTTCCTACAAAATACTGGATTTAATAGACTGGATTTAAAATTTAGCAGTAACTTTATGCTTTGTTTGACACTTTTGCTTTTTTCTTGTAGGAACAAGCATACCTCCAAATGCAGTTCCTAACCTAACATGTGAAGTAAACCTCTATTCCACTCCTTATTCCATATGATATATGGTACTTTGATAGCATTTGTAATTTCTTGTAGTCTTTTGTCATCTATTCAGTACATGCCATTGTAAGGATCAAATAAATGCTGATCTTGTTTCTCCTCAACCATATGGTTCAAATAAAAGCATGCATTTCAGTCAAGGGAAACATTTGTTCTTGTTAGTCCTTGTTGGATTTGAGCAAATAGTCTATATTTCCAAAAAAAGGGCTTTACTTCAGAAGAAAACACAGCATTACAGTTTCTATCCCCACTGCCTACTTCCAATTGAATTTCATTTCTTTTCACCTCTCTTTGGAGTGAAAAGTAGACCAGAAAGTTCCAAGGATCATCTATTTTGTTACCTGAATCTGCTGTGTTTAATGACCAGGGGTCTGGAAGTTCTGATGCCTCTCTTGTTTGGCTGTACCCAGCAGCTACTTTGAGTCTGCTGGGATCAGCCAGCTAAAAGTGAAGGTGAGACAGGAGTCTGACTATGGAGGCAAATTCCACTGAAACCTGTTGAATACCTCTAAAGGAGAACTAGAAGATTTTGAACCAAGTATTCCAAATTAATGTTGCAGAAGGAGCTTTGAACAAGAGCTTTGAAATCAGTTTCTAGATTGGCACATGGGTTAAAGTAAAGCCTTAAATGAAATGAGTTCAGAAAATACATTGAATGTATTGAATGTATTGAATGCAATGAATTTCCATTTCTAATGAGTAGAAAAATGACAAAGCTAGTCAAATCAAAGTTACTATTTGGTATTGTCCACAATACTCTAAAGAGGAAGTTGAAGTTGTAACTTCGTTCTGCATCACAAATATCTCTACTTCAATCCTTTTCCCTTCATGCTCATTCTGAGCTCTATAGTGAGTCACGCTTACATAATATACATATTTCAATCATCTAACTATGATTATTTTTAAAGCCATTGCTGAAATAGAAACGAGTATCTCCCAGCACTGTGTATTCCTATCAGGCTCTTATAATCAGGATGATTGCTTAATTAGCATGTTTGTTTCCACTAGGGTATACCAATTAAGAGATATAACCATACTGCCGTACATTCCTATTAATGCTTTTCTACATTTAAAGTAAGATCACACATTTCACCAGGTGTAGCTTTTAATGGTAATAGAAGATTTTCCAAAGGATATTGAGCTATTTTGCCATCTGTTTCTTATGCTGATATTCTTAAATTACTAGAAACTAGACATTAGGTGGGGGTTTTTTAGAGCTTCCAGAATATTAACTTTATTTTATTGTTTTCACAGATGTATTCAGGCTAATATTTTAATAAAAATACAGCTGTCCTGACTAATGATTCCTCAGAAATGCTACTTCCGCAGATCTGACATCCCAAGTCATTTTCTGTGTATTTTGTGCTAGGTAGTTATAGTAGAAATATGTTTTCTGAAAAATTAATATGTTGCATCCTTTGTTTCTCTCTACTCTGAACATAAAGCTCAAAGCTTCTTCTGCCTTTTCTATTTTTAATGCTGTAAAACATGTTTGATTCTGTTCATTATGACCTTGCTGAAGAAAGAGACAAATAATGCAAAGTTTACATTTATTTCCAATGAATATCGAAGAGAGCAGAGTTATCAAAAATTGTTATGCTGTATTCACTACTATTTAAACTTATTTTGTCACATTCTTATATTTCACTTTAAAATCCATTTTGTATACTGTAAGACTTCATTCTCTCCTAGAAGGACAAAATTTTAAAAAAAAGAGGCTTTAAACACTCTAAAGTATTTAATACATAAAGTATTCACAAAAGTGTCCATTAATAATGTCTAATTAATCTGAAATTTGCATTAACAAAAGTAACTGGAAGATATTTAAAAATTGCTTTTAAATATGTGTGTACAGTTTCCCAGTGTAGCACTATAAAGAATCTCCATGATTTTCAACTAGATTTCTGCTAATTGATCTGTTATACACCTAATTAATTCATTTAGAATTATTAAGTCTACAGAAGACACTATTAAAAGCACAATATTGCAAGTCTCAAGCACAATTTCTGCAATATCTGGGTGTCTCGTGTCTCCCATTTTAGGTCTGAGTCTTGAGCAATCACAGTATGTTTTACAGTCTTATTTTTTATCAATTGCAGTGTTACAACTGCTAGAAGGCTTTCCAAACCATTCTCTTCAATAATAACAGCTTAGTTAGTGGCCAGTTCTGACCACTCTTCTATTTTTATAATGAGTGTGATGCTGAGTTAAAGGTAGTAGCCATTTTCACAAATTCACAACTCCACAGGTTGATATTTCAAGAACATGAAATAAAGAATTGTGTAACACAACTGATTCTGTTTCTCTTCTCATAGTAGCTTTTGACTGAAACAGATTTATAAAAATGAAATTCCCTTTCCATTCCATTTCCCAATAGCTTTTAATTTATTTCACTCTTTTTATGAAGTACATATATGTGCTGATGACTATAGTCATTTTTCTGTAAAGCCTGTCACTGTAAAACTGTTTTTGCTTGCTCTTCTGCCAAACTAAAAGTATTAATTTTGGACCAGGAGAAGTTTTCCCTTAAACTTGGCTTACATTGATTTCTTCCAGATATAAAAAAAGGAACGTGATTTCTCAGAACAAAATGGAGTGAATGAGTTTTGGGAGGTTTTTTGGGCAGGCTGGGGAGCTTTTGGGTTTTGGTTTTGGTTTCTTTTGTGCAAGAATTTCACTAAAACGTTCTAATACAGATATAGAAGCAAAGACTTACTGTTTTGTCGGTGGGAATACAAAAACTAAGGTGTACCTTCTGCGTGGGGTGTGACTCTCTCCAAAGAGAGAGGGATTTTCTTTCCGAAATATTCACTTGTGAAGGCTCACTAGGGCCTTTACACAATTAGACAGGCTTACTCCATAAGGTTTCCTTTTCCATCAGGCGTTCAGTCTCAGGGCTGCAAGACCTGGATAAGGCTCTACCTACAGATAAGGCTCAGACAGTCAATCTTCTGTCTACTTCCCAATCCCTGGCTCCATATAGAAAACATTTTGGGATTCGATGAAGAAATTAGTATGTATCAAAAATTATTCACCTTTTACACATTTAATCTAAACAGACTGGTGTTTTCAGGGCAAAAGTGATTTGAATTGGTATTAATTTCCAAATTAAGAATCCTAAACGTCCTAGGCACCATTTGGTAAGGATAAGGATAAGGATCATTTGGTGCAGTAAGTGATTGACCTTCAGTTAATGGCATTAACAGCGAACAAGGGCTTAGCTCAGTAGGTTAGGCATTGTCATCTAGTGCCAATAGAAGCAATCCCCATTATCCCAATAAGCATCCAAATCCCTCAACCACAGGGCTATGAAACTTTCTTAAATCCTGTGTTATTTCTTTCACCCCCATATCAAATATTGCTGTCAATTGAATGGTGCCTCTGATCTTTATGTGTGTCTGAGCATGGAGAGGTATTCAGGTCATCCTAAAGGAGACACCAAGCAGCAGCCTGTTTAAGCTCAGGCTTGCCCTAGTTCTTGGTTTCTACTTCTCCAGGATAAATTGTCATGCAAATAATTCTATTTTAAACAACAGGCATAGAATCATTTATAATTATGCCTCAGATTCAATTGCTGCTTATCATTCAATTCAATTGCTGCTTATCATGTCAAACATTGGCCAAAAAATGTAGGATAACAGACGCTCAATGGGAAAGAGCCAGCATATATTTTCTAGGAAGAATGGATTCAACAACATGCACAGTAAAAAAAAAAAGGCAAAAAACACCATCGTTGCAGACAAATAATTCATTGTGGGCTTATAGTGATAATTTTTTTGTTCTGGAAATTTTCAAGAGTGGTCTTCAAATGCAAATTGTAATGAAAATAACACAGGATGATGTGTTTATTCTGATGGTTTCAAGGTGCATCCTATTCTGATGTTCTCAGAATCATACATGTCACAGGCTTCAAAAAAGCCCAAACCAAAGCTACACAGAAAAGGCATACTGGACCACAGAGTAATAAACTGATATTTTCACCTATTTATTATACCAAAGCATCCACCAAGCATTCATATTCTTGATTAATTCTGTTGAGAATTCACACGTTGATGTCTTTCAATACATTTAAAACTGTTTGTTCTTTTTGTCTTCATCAACTCCAACATTTACGTGAGCTACAGAAGTTTACCTTAAAGATTATTTGCATTTGTCTTTTTAGGCAACTTTGGTCTCTGTTACTTCAATAAGGATGGAAAAACATTAATGTCAGATAGAACATTTCAAGCAAACTGTGAAGAAGAAAAGGAAAGAACATCAATAGAACTGCACCAAGACAGAAGTTATCCACAGTAAGACTATTCCTGCTTGGAACAAGTATGATTCTTACAACAGCTGTTAAATATTTTGCCTTGTTTCTTATTTGAATAGCTGGTTTCAGATTCTAGGCACTGGGTCTGGGTATAAGACAACCAAATGCCTTCACCTGTTAAGGAACTTGATAATCCCTGCTATTTTTTTCCCGTGGAAATAGAGCTACACTGCAATCAGCTCACATCTTCATCATCTTCTTCTTACAAGCACTCAAGCCTGCTTTTCAAAAGCTTGAAGGATTCCACCATTCACAGGGGTTTTTTTGGCACTTTGCTGAATTATGTGCAAATGGTTCAAATTTGCAGCATTATTTCAAAAAGTGGGAACACAGGATTTGTGAATGGCATTCCAGTATTAAAACCTCTCTAGATCTTACAATAACGAAAAAATTCAGTGTCTTGTTTCTGCTCTCCCTATTAGTCTTTCTGCCATTTGTTTCACTGACAAGAGACATTAAGTCATTTGTCCACTATGGCTCTTGTTTCCTCTCTGGAATCTTGATTTTTATTAGACTGCTCTGTCTTCTGTGTAAATTTTCTGCACCTCTTGCTGCAAGACGTTTGACTTCTTTTTGATTCTGTTGAACCTAGCTGTGTGTAAATGGTCCCATTTTACTCAGAAATCATGCATCAACCCCATTTCTGCATCTTCATCCTTATTAAAAATTGCATCTGTATTACTAATTGTTCAACATCCATCAGTTTTATCCATGATTTCTGGTTTTTTCTGAACCATTTCTAGGTAAGCTGCATAAAAGTTGGATGTCAAATAACCTAATATTTATGGAGTTCCACTGGAAAAACATAGTCGTTGTTCCCCATTGGCACATACTCTTTTGAGATCCATCTGTTGGATCAATTTCTGATGTGATCTCTTGATATTGTGTAATGTTAATCAGAGTTCTGGGTCACACTGTGTCCTCTGCCAATCATGGTCAGAGTATACAATATCCACGCTTTTACCTTCTCTAGACAAATTTTTTATCTCATCTAACACCACAATCAAGTTTATTTGACTAGATCTAAGTTATGTAAAATTATTTTGGCTAGCATTAATTGTATTCCTATCACTGAATTTCTTATCAGTGAATTTTATACCAGCATTTCCACTGTTGCTTAGGACTGATATAAGGCTTACCAACTACTGACTATGGCAGATTAACAATTCTTCAAGCTGCTGGAATTTTCTTGTTTGGAGATTTATTAAAAGGAACATCAGAGAAGCAGACATTTCCTCAGCCAATTTTTAAGGACTCTTGAATATTATCTTAATTGAATATATTTATTCATGGTAGATGATGCTTGAAGTTTAGCAGCATGCGGTGCTGTGATTTTCCATCACTTTTATATCCTAAAATGTAAAATATACTCTCATTTTTTTTTCTGAGAAATGAAGTCACTACCTCACGGGGAGACAAGATAAAGGCGTCAGGTCCTCTCAGCAGGAACCAGGCTCTGTTGCTGCCACAAAGATGAGAATTTAACTCGACTGGAGTAGGACAAAAGTTTTAAGTTACTTTGAAAGAATCTCTGGAAACAACACAGAGTCTCAATTTTTCAGCAGTATCTTGTTCAGTATTACCATTTTCCTGAGTTTGGAACCATAGCCTCACTCCCTTTCCTCACTTGACTCTTTGTGTATTGATTATGGACAGTCCCTGACATTTTGCTGTCACTACAGAATGAGTTTATCCTTCATTTTTCATGTTTCATTTTCTTGGTTGGTATACTAAGCAGGGGTACTTATAATGAATATATTCTCTTTCTCATTTATTGAATAACTCTTAGTAATAATTTTTTCATATCTAGCTTGCAATGAATATTGCTTTAAGATGGTTCTCTCAGTCAAAGAATTATTCTAGTATCCTTATATTTCCTTATCAGTTTACAAAATTTCTTCCTTTCTAATTATTATTTTGCTGGCTATTTTCTCTTATCATCTATGTTTCTCATCTATATGATAAATAAGTGTATAAATAAAATCATATTTATATACATCTATGTCTTAGATCTATAAAATAAATATAGATAGATAGCTAAATAGTTATAGGTATATATAATTTCTATTTCTATCTCCTGTCTTGCCTAGTTTCACTAATGAACTTTTACAAAATATTGTTCTTCATGATTATGGAACCATATTTTTTTTGTGCCAACTCATCCCTTTCAAAAGCTCCCTATGTTCATTCATATTTCTCTCACAATCTATCATCTTCTGATTCCTTACAGACAATTCCTATCATACTTTTCATATTCTTTAAAAAATAATCTATTTATAGAGTCTGTCAGAAGATCTTGAATGCTGAAAGGTGATCACATCAAAACACTAGTACTACTAATAGTATAAACTATTACCTTCTTCTCTCTGGAGTACAGTTCCCAAGATCACTTAAAGGTGTAATTTCTGATGAAAACCCCAAAAACACAATTCGAAGGAAAGGTGTTTTCCTGCTTTTGTTAGCTTATGTGCAACATAATAAATAAATAAATAGACAGTTATTTGTTATTTTGGACTGGGAACACCAAGCAACCAAGACTTTATTTCAGCTTCATGACACAATGCAGGCCCTGATGAGCTATTTGCACTCTGGCTTCTCTGTTACATAGTGCATCAAACGATAAAGGCGTAAGTGCAAGAGCTCAACAACTCCCAGTTTTGTGAAAAATCTAAATTCTTGAATATTTTTCCAAGTTATAGTAAATTGGAGGAGGAAAATAATAGAGAAAATAGTAAAAAGTGGCACTAGCTGGATTTATTAATAAAATTTATGGGTTTGGAAAACTAAGCAATCTTACCCTTTTTGTCAATGTATTGCCAACTGAGAAAAAATTTGACATGGACTGTCCTCTCTTTGAGGGGCTGATTCTAATGATAGAAATGAGTTTAGTTTTTGAGAATTATTGTGTTGTTGAGTAATTGGTTTACATTTTGTTTAAGTAGTAAAGAAATCTGTTTTATATAGGTTTGTGCAGATATATTTAGAATAGAATATATAACCTTGATGGCTATTTAGGAAAATGTAATCAAGTTGTTACATTCAGATCATTTTCTGTACTGAATTGATGGATCAGTAGATAAAGCTTCAATTACAGTCACAGAATTGTAATTTTAATTGGAAAATTGCATAGGCAGTGTTCACTATGACCAGAAAAAATTAGACTAATGAAAGCAACAGCTAAGCCATTTTTGAGGTTATGCACGTGTATTAATTAAAGAAAGCATCTTTTTCATTATAGCTGTTAAAAAGTATTTCAGGGGCTGCATTATGAAGACTTCCTTTTGATGGTCTGGGAAATATAACCTAGAGGCAGGAAGCTAACTTTTGGCCCACATTCTGGGTTGTGTCTATTATTTGACATGGGAATTTTAGTACTATCAGCTAGTGAGCATGACTGCTTGAGTTAGATGCTTTACAAACTTAGGAGAGGACAACCTTAATACCTTACTGCAATAATGAATATTTGAATACTGTAGAGGTAAAAAAATGGTTTAGATTTTCCAAAAATGTCTAAGGATTTTGTAAAGCAACTCCCATAAAGGTTGCCCCTAGGCAGCTTTGAAGAATATCCAGCGTAGTAGTAGTATTTTGTCTTCCAGAACTTCTGAGAAAGTAAGATGCACTAAAACAAGCAACATCCTCTTATGGCATATGGATTGGTTACCTGTGCTTACAGGTTTAGCGTAGCCCAACTACATCAGGACTGTTTGCAGTATTTAAGAGATCACTTTTATAGTTTTAGCACATACGGTAAAAAAAATGAAGCTTGGGAAACTGTAAACACTGGCAACTTGATCTGAAATTATAAAAGATATAGGTGTCTTTGGTGGCCTCATTCGATGCAATTACATTATAGAAATTACACTGTCTGTAGTGGAACAGTTAATACATATGCATTCCAAATTGTATAATACTGATATAAGTCAAATCATTTTCCAAAACTTGGAGTCTGGGAGGATAGATGAAAATAAGATGACATTTAGAGACGTATGGTATTTCCATTTGGAAACCTTTATGTTTTGGGAATATTTTGATTTAAGAAAAAATCTGGAATACAAACAGAAGATGAATTAAAGATGGCAAATGCATCTTAAAATTGGGACACCAGATGAGGCTTTTTACTAAGGAGGTAAGAAACCCTGAACAGTACCTCCCTGTTGATATCATGTTAGCGTCATAGTGTTATAATTTGAGCTGTGTGGTCAACTGCTTACTTTTTCTTGCTCAGATTGGGGCTGTATCTGCTTTCTGAACAGAAGGTAAAATAGAGTTGTGATCCACAGAGCACCTAGTTACTCTTTGTACATTTTCAGCACTGCAGTCAGTAGTTGCTACAGACCTGTGTGTATCTGCTCTTTATCATGCAAAGAATGTCAGCAACATAGTGTAGACAGCAAGTTAATGATAATTGTAGCAGTAAAGGTGTTTAATACTAAAAAGTTTCTGGGAAGGAGATTCCATTTTAGTATAAAAACACTGCTAGATGGATGTTCAGGAGATACGGGGTGGTAAGAGGCAGGTTTTCCACACTGAAAATGTGAAGAATGCATTCCTTCTGTTTTTGCAGTAAGAGAAAGAAGGTTCTGCTTTTGTGAGTGTCTGTGAAAGCTGCTTTTTTCTGCATGCTTCTCATTTCAGTTCTGTTTACTTATCATTTATCACAACAAACATGATGGACCTTGTAAGCTTATAATTTCCTTTTTACCATTCTTTTTTCTGCATCCTGGAGCTCATGAAGCTCCTCTTGGAAATACAGTATTTGTACTTTTCAATTTTCTCATCTTCTTCTCAGCCTAACAGTTCTACCTCTGCTCCCTGTGATTTTCTAGAATTGCTATGAGTAGGACTTTGTTATAGGAATTCTTCCCCTTACACTACTTATTGTGTAAACAGAAAGCAAGAATTCTAGGAAAAGGAAGTATGATTTATGGTTTAGACAGCTAGAACTGCCAACAGGAAATTAATTTACCCTCATCTCCATGAGAATATCCTAACATAGTGTTAGATAAGTCACCTAGAGCTTTCAAATGATTGTTTTATTTTTAGTCTCCACAAAAATTTCATATCTGTTTTTCAGAAATACCATGTCCCTACATCTGTTACTGAATTGCACACAAGTTGTGCTTTGGGTAAATAATGCTGTGATGCAACAAGTTGTGAAACAAATCAGGCCATCTTCAGTTGGACATTCAAAATGACAGCAATCTTTAAAAAGAAAAACATGGCTCTTACCGACTTGTCTATTAAAAGTGAATAATTATATTTCATGCCACAAAAATACCAAGACGGTGAATAAATTATTCCTTTGATACATTCAAGTACTATAATAGTGTCATGGAAAAACTCATGAGAATATTAATAATTCTGTATTCAGAGACTCAATTAAATCGTATGCAGTAAATAAAGCATGGTGCTGAACCCTGAACAAAGGGAGTGGAGTGAAGGCCTGAGCTGTTTCTCATATGCTGAGCATGAGCTTTCCCAAGCAATAAAAAATATGGGAAATGGTCAGAAATAATACAGTGTTTAATGAATAAATGATGTATATCCTGAATTAAGTAAGATCAGCATTAAATCTGGCATTTCCTAAGTTTAGACTTCTTGGCTTTTAACCCCAGTATTCTCTAATATATTTTTGGATGCATTCTATCAAAAGTAATCTTAAGTGCTTCAGTCAGTGTGGTCCTATTGCACCAGGCTGCACAAAAACACTGAGACAATGACTGCCCTTAAGATGTTTTCTGTATATACAGGTGCAGTTTTTTGAAAGTGCTTTACATATTTAGGATATTTTTTAATAAGAGAAGTGCTTTTTTTTTCCCTTGCTAAGGCTTTCAAAGTGGCCTAGAGATGAGGGCAGCCAAGTGTCTCCACCAAAACAGTTTTCTAAAGGATTGGCTTACAGTGGGGTTCTCAGCCAGAGGTCAGGGTGTTACAGCCACCCTGCCCGGATCATGTTGCTGAAAGGGAAATGAATCTCCTCTAAATCCTCGATAGACAGGGCAGGCTCCTGGCAGTGAAAGAAAAGGTTCTGGTATAAAAAAGATTGTGATTTTCTAGCTATAAACAATTGAATCTCACATGTTTTAGTGCAGACATTTGAACATTGCTGGAGAAAAAATTTTTGTAGGATTCAGAAATTCCACCCAGCCTTTACCAACAGCCCTTAGCTGAATATTTTGTGCACACAAACTGAGCAGTCTTATTCTTGCTGATTGATTTTCAAATTGATATTGACTTTCCAATTCACATTCCCCTCACTGAGCACCTTCCATTCATCCATCTATCGTATTTCTAGCATGCTCATCACTGTAGTCTGTCAAGGCCTTACATAAATCATCTGAGGCATAATCATATGTCAGATACCTATGCAAATGATCATTCTGTTTGCCAGTCCCTATAATCTACTAACTTTCAAAAGCACAAAAATTGTTATCCTTTCCTTTCTCTTGGCACTTTGCTATAAAATCTATTCATCTTGATCTACTTGTTATTTTAACCTTCCTGTTTTCTTTACTGGGAATAAAAATCACACTTTATCTGAAACAGAGCTGATGGACATTATAACACTCCTCATGAAATCCAAAGAAAAACATCATGTGTTACAATACTGTACTCCAGAGCAATAGCTAGAACAATGCACCTTGACTGAATTTATATAATTCATCTTAAAATATGCTTTTGGAAAACAAAACAAAACAGAAGAACAAAACAACCCACCACTTCTATGCCAGACTTTCATTTACTAATATTTTTTCCTGTAAGAATGAATTAAACTTCCAACAAAAAGAATGCCATGCTATTGCACTATTTGTGGTAAATTGCTACAAATTCGATTTCAAGAAGAAAACATGAAACATACAAGAAAAACATTCTGATTGACTTGAATCATGATGTATCTCTTACATTAGAATGACATATAAAAATGGAATTGAGTCTTTTCTGGTGTGGAAGAATTTTCCTGAGCATTTTTCTGTTCATGAACTTAAAAAAAAAAAAAAAATCATTTGAAAAATAAAAAGAGCTAGTTAAGAAAAAATTCTCCCTTGTTCTCAATATGATAGGTAACCATGAATATTTTGTATTTCTCTGTTTCTTTTAACAAATAAGTGTTACATTTTAATACAGATATTTTTCTTAAAGTATCACTACTTCCTTCTTTTGGAGAAGAAAGAAGTGTGTCCCAATGATTAATTTTGCCCATTTTTAGCAAATTGTTACATCAAATTGTTCAAGTTTTAAATTTCAATTAGTATGTATTTTAAATTATTTTCCTGAGACAGTAGGTACTCATGAGTATTTTGTACTACAAGGAAATTTAATAAACATTTCAGGAAACTCAGTGCACTTTTTGCAAACAGGGACAAAGACCCACTTCTGTAAAAGACAATGTGTGGATTTTAACATTACCATTTAAAATTCTGTTGTGTTCTCTCATCTTTATAAAAGGAGCACATCTAGAAAATAAAGCTATAGCAGTGATAGTTGTAGTAGTCAACAAAAAATGTAATTGCAATTATATTTAATAGCCACCTAAGCTTGAAAAAAAAAGTAGTAAGAAAGAAAGGAAAGGAGAGAAAACACATAATGTCTACTTAAAATTATTTCCATTGCTAAATTTACTAACAAGAGGTAAACAAAATATCTACAGATGTCCTGAAACTGGTTCTGTGGTCAGAACATGAAAGCCCAAAAATTCCTTCATTTTTTAACTGTTTGTCAAGTTTGTAACAAAAGGTGGTGATTTTTTTGCCATCGAATAACCATTGTGTAACCCAGCAGTAGAACACTTGAAACATTGTTAAAAATTTTATTTTCCACCACGGGCAGAAATACCTAATCTGATATATATTTTTTGTTTCAATTAAAGGTAGAGGCATTCTTATGTTATATACATAACAGGGCCTGTCTTCAGAGGATGTGTGGAGGATACTGGTTGTGGGGGTCCTAGAGATACAGTAAAAAGCCATTGTCTCATTAATTACCAACTGTTACAGCAACAAAGTTATCATAGTTCCTCTGTGTGCTTTGCCTTTCACCAAACTCTAAAGTTAGGCTGGGTCATGCTTCTGCCTCTTGGATGGACTGTGATGTGTGGGAAAGTGACTGCCCCTGGAGAAGGACTGGTGTAGGACAGAGAGAGACTGCCCTTAGAAGGGTCAATCTCTGGTCTCTGCCCTGGGAATTATGCCTGATTGCTTTAATCTGCCAGTTGCCAGCACCAATAGGAATCAAAGGGAGTGGCACATCTATTCCTTCTCTTTTCATTTATATAGTGCCCTGACTTGGCTTTTCATCCTGAAGGGGAAAAATTCCATTTTCCCCTATATTTCTGATAAATTTTAACCCAGAGAATTGGGTTAAACTCAGAAACAACCTGTTGCTCCAGGAACTGAAGGATGAAAGTTTCAGACATTTCTTCCTAGAGCTGTTTCACATAGAAGAGATCAAACTTGTCTCCCATTCATCAGCCTGATCTTTCCATTCCTGACTTTAGGTGTGTCAATTCTCTTGTACTTTTTTAAAGGGGGTATATAAGTCTTCACAAGGGTCTTGGGTCCTACCCAAGTTGGATACCTTTACCCTTGAATAGACCTCAGGTGTGCAGACAAGCTACATCAAAATAAAGCAGTGACGGATAGTGCTCTTATGACAGCCATGGTTTTTAACTTCTAATAAAAGTGTTAATTCAACTGCAGTCAGTTCTACCTGACTACCCACTGGGACTTCTCTGAAGGTGTACTTAAGGCTCTGCAAGATCAGGACTCACATCTTCAGGAAATGAGCGAAATTCTTCTCCTGATGACACAGGGCATTTTCTGGATAATGTTTTGTTAGTTGCAAGTTCAAGTATTTTTATTTCTGTCTTGGTACATTTTTAATATATGTCACTTTCATTCCAGTTGAAGGACAATTCTTCAATGATTTTGTTAAACTTGTTCAGTAGGTGCATTTTTTGATATATGGTATTCTTGTGTATAGTAAATTTATCTATATTCAGTATGATTTCTGACATGCTGCATCACAGATACTGACAAATGATTGATTAGATTTGACAGAGGAGAATGAAGTATACTTGACATAAAGCATCTATACTGCACTGTCAATACTTTTCTGTGCAGCTGGGAAGATAATTTATCTATTTTCAACCTTCTTCATTTATTTCCTGTTTCAATTATAAATAAACGTCAAATGTTTCTCTTTGTTTTGCTTCACCTTGCTCTGCTCCTACCATTGCCATCCTGCCATGCTCTGCAGGCATGTGGTTTTTGAAATATATGTTCAGGAACACTCAGAATTTACGAGCCCCACCCAAAATTCATTCCCTAATACAGTAAGAAATGGAAAATATTCTTTTAAGCTCCAAAATACTCTACATTTTGCGAATAAAGAAAAAAACCCCAATGTCTAGCTGAAAAAATATTCACAATATTTTTGAGAATTCTACTTAAAGGAGTAAAAATATTTGTATTGTACACATTCATGAAAAAATAGGTTCAGCAGGATGTTGGGCACCTATACAGCTGCAACCCACAAATGTGGTAGGTAGATTTTGAGGTACAACTCTTTTAATAGAAAAACATTAACTTTGTATCAGACACTGCCCAATATTACACCTATTAAAAATGAACTCCTCAAGACAATACTTTTGTCAAGAATTACATCCAATATTAATAGGCAATGAGTGTGTGGGCACGAGGAACTTAAAGTACACTGTATTTCTCTTCGAATTTCCCAAGTTTATTGCAGTAACAGTACCTCACACCTTGTTTTATTGGCAAGTTCTGTTGCAGAGCATAATTAAATCAATTACTATATGGGCATGACACAATGTTCTGGTAAGCTTCAAGCTGAGGAAATGTAAATTGACTACAAGCTGTTTGCAGAAAAAGAGAAAACTTTTCTTAATGACACAGCTCTCATAACCTCAAAAGCTATCACCAAGTTTGTCCTGGGTATAGATGGCTGCATCTGTAATGGTTTACTAGCTTCAAAAAAGATCCTAAGGTTTAGATTTCTGACTGTAAATGTTTAAGACAGAGCCATTCCCATTTTTGCATCAAAATAAATAGGTTTAGATTTTTCTTCTTTGTTTTTTTTTCGTAGAGACAGTTCAATTGCAAGGCTTTTTTTTCCCTTTACTTTTTTTTTTTTGTAATCTTTTTTTTTCTTTTTTAATGCATATGATCTTTCATGAGACATTTCTTGGGCATGATACAAGAAGATTTAGATGCAGACCTGCCACTAAGCTACTGGGAATTGCCAATTAAATCTAAGGCATAATATTGAGAGTCTATGTATCTAAGCACAGCTTCAAGTGTTTCCATATGGTGGAAAAACCTCCCTGAACCTGAGTGATATTTAAATTTGTACAATATAGCACAAGGAAAATACAGATAAAACTTTGTTGCTTTATATAGAACATCATTATCCCTGGCAGGATGACTGCCTTTTCTCTTGGGACCAGAGTTTAAGATCAAGTCTGAGCATTCAGCTTTCCTAGGTAAACGGAGCTCATGTATAATTGATGTTGATAGCGTTAAATGAAGCACTCATTGTCTCTTTTTTTACTACCCGACTTCAGAATCACACTGACTGCAAACAATGAGGAAGTCGAACAACCAGCTCCCCTAGATTGGTTAATTGCTTCAAAGGAGGATGTGAATGAAAAAGTAAAGGTACTTCCAGTAGCATTAACAAATCTACTACAGGTAGGCACCAGCTGGAAATAGTAATTTGACAAAATGAAGGCTTTTTCACTGTAAAAGCAAAAATTCCCATGTATTTATCCAGAGAATTAGTCCCAAGAAATTCAACAGGAAGTCTGCTAGGCTCCTGACATAACAAAATTACTGAAGTTTTCAGTTGACTTGGATTTCTATGAAAACCAAAAAATGCTTACATTCCTTTTTGTTGGATAAATACTACAGGATATCTGATAAAATAGCTGATAGCCCTAAAGTTAGTGTGAATTAATTTCTATAATTCACTTTTTTTTTAAATTGTTGGAATTGTCAAAAAGTTTCATTCAACAGTTTTAAAAGGGAATTCTGATTTTCCATTCTTTGAAACAATTTTAGCTTAGAAACTGTGGTATAACCATTGATAATAAATGGTGTGAAATCAAATGTATCAGAATTATTCAGATTCTGACAAAAAAAATCTTTTTTTACTTTCTATTACACCTCGGTTAGAAAAGGTTCCAATACCCTATTTTCACTGGATGGAAAATTGTTTCCTTGTAATTCTATATTCACTGACAGCAACTCAATATAAACTAAAAGCATTCTCAAAAAATGTTACATTACCTTCAGATCAGCATTTCCAGTCCCTGTTAATGGTAAAACTATAAATATACATTATCAGCTGCAAACTAACTGAAGCATTATTCAATATGAAAATGTGCTAAGTCCAAAAGGACTACAAGAATGAAGATTTTGTACATATCATAGCATAAAAGTAAACTGAGAAGCCTCTTCAGGTTTCCATGTAAAAAGAAACATTAAATAGAAAATCATTAAGGAAGATTCTCTCCCAGCCTTTCCTACTTCAATACTAAAATAAGAAATTTTTCTTGTATATCTCTACATACTTCATGCATGGTGTACCAGTGTGGCAAGTAAATCTTACATCTTTCTGTACTATAGAGAATTCCTGTTAATTACACATAGTTCAAGTGTTAATTGAAGTACTTTAGTGCTTCATTTGTACTCTAGAGTCTCTGACTACATCCATTTGAACATCCTGTCTACTTTAGTGGAAGCATCAAAGCCTTCAATGAAAACTAGAAGTCTAGAGGTAAGACTAGAAACAAATAGTAAAGAAAAAGAAAACAAAAAGGGGGTAAAAGAGGAAAATGAAAGACTAAAAAAAAAATAGGGAAAAAGAGTGCCCTGGTGTCTTTAGTTATTGAACACTTTGTAATCTGTCAGTCACTAGGAAGTTAAACTTCAAACTGTGATCATGAAATATAAAAGCAGTAAAGTTACCACTCATGATACCACAAGAGAATTATTGTATTCTCACCTCTAATGAATAATACCTTCAATTAGACTAAAAGGAATAGATGTAAAAAATGTACAGTGTTTTGAGAAAACTTCTTTGAATTGTCTCTTCTTCCAGTCATACCAATAGGTTTAAAAAAAAAAAAATTGTCTCCATCTATATGCTTTGCCTTGACTTTCTTCTTAGACTACCACAGCTACAAGCACACTACTCCTACTGAAGGATAACAGAAAGAAATGTGAGCCAAGACTCCCTATAATTCCAGTGGTACCACTTATAATATGAAGCACAAGATATTAAAAATGCAACTATATCAGAAGTTCAGAAAATCAGTTTTATTTAAATGTAAATTAACAAACTCTCCTTTCCTCCAATCTAACAGAATTGCATAGTCCACTGATTTTAATTAAGATGGGAAAACTGTTTTGATAAAAGAAGAAATGACCCCAACATGTCCCCAAAACTTCAAATGAAACTACATATGAAGTGAATAGAAGGGAAAAATTATAGCTAAAGTTAACTTTTCCTCTATGCTGTTTTTATACTTTTTTCTCTTTCTTTTCTTTCTTCTTTCCTTTTTTTTTTTCCTTTTGGTATTTATGAACTGGAAAGCCCAAACTTTGCTAAGGCTCTTTCTATGAGTATGACTATTGAGAGTATAAGGATACAAAAACAGAGAAACATTAATTGTATATAAAGAATGTTTTCTGACTGTTTTGAATGGACATTTCATTCAGAGTTACACTTAGCACATGCAAAAAAAAAAAAAAACAACCCCAAAGACACATCTCATTGTAATCCAGCCATTTGTGTTTAAGAGCTCTAAATAAACAAGAAGGTGAACAGCTACACATAGTAGTTGATAAGCAATACCAAAGTACTCAGAACATAAGCAAAGTTGTGTCAACATAGTTTTCCCAGGAATAGCTGAATACAGCCAGGGCTGCAGAAGTCAGACTTCTTGATTACCAAGATGTTAATACATGCTGTGGATGCCAGGGTAATCTAGACAGTAGACATCTTTGCTGCTGTTCCTCAGATTTTTCAAATTATCTGAGAAAGTTTTGCTTTAAACTTTATTGAGTTGTGATTTTTTTTTTCACTCAGATAAAACAGCCCATAACAGCAAATAGCGACTTAAAATGCTTTTGAGGATAATGGCTACAGAGACAATGGCGTTCTGCCAATGCAGGTGATGACTCAGATAAGAATACAAACTTTTTCCTTTCCTTTGTGTACACTTCATGTCAGCACATGTGTATTGTTATTAGAAGAATTAAATACCACATTTTGAAGAAATACATGGGAAAATGAACTATTTTTTAAACTAGTCAGTAGAAAGAGGCCTAGACGTGAAAGACACACATAGCTGCATAATTTTTAATGTCAGTGGGCAATATTCTCTGCATATCACAAGGAAGAGATACATAGATCTTACTTTCCTAATATATTTATGAGTAGTGAAATTGTAGAAGCCTGAATTATCGGGGATGTATTAAAGTACAAAGGTCTTACTGAAAATATAAACACTAGTATGGATTGTACTTGAAAGTATTGTGGTATGTACTTCCTGGAAATTGATTTAATGATCCATTTTCATAAGATCCAAAACAAGTATCAGATAACTACCTACTTTAGCAAATGACTACAGTATGCAAGATTGCACTAGTTGTACCTGCAGTATAATGCTAGTGTTGTATATAAATCTATTAAAATGCTAATTGCTTCATCAAGCTATTACTATCACTAGTTGTCTCTGCCAATTCAATATTATCATCTCTATTTGAGTCTTTCTTAGAATTAGGGAGTCAATTATAATACCCTTAACATCCTTCAAAGGTAATTGTATGAGGTATATTTAATTGACATGTATTCTGAAGAACATAAAAGTATACTGGGATTCTGGTTTTTAGGAATCTGTTTTCTTCCGATTGAATTTTGCCCTTTCAGGATATCTCTAAATGTGTTTCCTTGGGAAAGCCTTGTGCGGAATAGGAATGTAGTACAGTCTTCTACAGTGTCTGTAGTCTCTCCAGGACTCAGTGATGTGTATCTAAATCTCTCTAACACTCATTCTGTACAGTCACTGATGTATTTGCAGTTCTGTACAGCAGCTGCTGACACATAACCAGTTATTTCACAATGAAACCTATAATAGCTGTTTCTTTCCCAGTGAAACTTTGTCAAAACTGGCACCTAGATACTGTGATTGCTTTGATACAAACATCTGAGAGAGGGAAAACTAGCCTGATCACTACACTCATTCTTCTGTAGAAGTATGTGTGCAAAAGCATGAATGGCTAAAAGTCATGGTGATTTCTTACATATTTTAGTTTTTCTTTTTAAATCCTGAGCAGTGTTATATTTACATCATTTCACAGTTCAGTCTTTTCTGGTCTAGTACCAAATGACTTTTCTCTAAAAAGCAGGGTAAGTCGGCTACAACTACATGCTTTAAACTTGTCAAGAAAGTTTAATGTAAACACAAATGTTGGCAGAAAGCATATGCTAAACTTCAGTCAAGTAACTGCATTCTCCCATTACTGCAACTCTTCTGCAGTCTATCATGCTCAGTGATTTTGTCATGTCTGAAACAGCTGTATAATTTGTGCACATGCATCTTCGAACCAGAAGCATAACCTGTGGCTGCACATTTTGAATAGATGGATCTGTTACAGAACATAGGTCCAGACAGTGCATTTTAAGCAAATAGGAACATACTGTGCCTGTACTGCCAAATAGATATGCTTTTTTGACAACATTAGCTTTGATCCAAATGCAGGCTTATTCTCTTTGGTGAGAATGAAACCAAACCCATGATCTTAATGAAGAAACATCTAAAACTGGGAAGCATAAACTACAGTGGAAACTTTTAAACTGGAAGCATAACAAAAACATTTTAAAGGGCTCAAGAGCTCCGTTACCAGATAGTGGGAACAGGATAAATGATGATAACTAACTGACTTCCCAACTCTGAACTTTGTGGACACAGTAATGTGGTTTGCAACTGGGCAACAAAACGTTATTGGAGTGTTTTTCAACTAGAAGTTCGATGATAAGAAATGTTCTGGTTCATGGGAAGTACTGAGGGTTGAAAAACATAAGCCTATACAAAGCGTTTGGGAACACAGCTCTTTTCTCTGCATGAATGTTTCCTCTGAGTATATGTTCTCCAACACTTAATTCCTATAGTTCTGGCCAAGATCAGAAGGACTAAATGTTACCCAAGTCTCAACATGTAGGTCTTCCTCATGCCTGCACAGCTCTACAAGGCTATTTACAGACATCTGCAACTTTTAATCCTTTTTCTCTAGTTCTGGTCATTTACATTCCTTGAGGATTTTTCAGTCCATTAAATATGACCTTTCAATATTCTGTTGGAGTTTTATAATAGAGTTAATGCATGACTTTGTCCTCCAGGACAAAGTGTATGGAAGCAGCCCATGTGCTACCCAAAACAATGGTTTTTTCTCCTTTAACTGGAACAATATTAAAGTGTGGCTCAGGAACTAAAGGTACTATGACTGTTTCAAGAAGTTTTATAGCCGCATAGGGCTCAATACCCAAATATGAGGCTTTATTCTCCTCAAACACAGCATTTTTCTCTTAATAGTTGTTTATAGGTACATTGTCACTTTGTACTTCCACTACCATGGATAATCTTTCTTGTTCTAATATCACTAATAAGCAATTACAAATAATAGACTGATTATAACAGCGAATATATCAATCAATATATGTTAAATGCCAGATTATATCTGTAGTATTTGAGTAACTGGAAGAATGCTTATGGCACGGCACCAGACCTAGTAGCAAGAGATGCAGAAAGAAGCACTGAAGCTCATAGGGAAATGTTGTTTATACTTCACTGCCTACTCAGCTGCTGGGGTTTTTGGAAAAGTGTGTTTAAGAAAAAGGTGTCTACAAACTGTTTGTGTAAGGACTGTGTTGACTTATTGAGTCCACTTATATGGATGATAATTTTCCACAAAATAAAAATATGTCTCCCATGACTGTACCTGATTCTAAATTTTTGAAAATTTTTGAAAATTTTCACATAGTAGAGCAATCTTTTGAAATTTTTCACATAGTAGGGCAGTCTCTCTTTTCAGAATCTGCCATCGAAGACCCTGATAAAATTCAGAAGTTTCCCTAATTTTCAAGACAGAAGGTCAAAAACAAACAGGCCACAGCTTCTCCTGGAAAAGAATAAAAGTTAATTGTTTCTATCTTCTGTTTCCGGTATAATTTAAGAGATTTAAAAATTTGTCCTTGATTTAAGGCCCTGGACAATGTCTGTGAAATTGCTTAGCCTGTAGGCTAAGCAGGAGAACATCTGCCTCCTGGGAGAGCTGGGTAGCATGCTTACTGCAAAGTGCAAGTTGTACTCAATGTACCTTCAGCTGGGTGCGTTGTGCCAGCAGCAAAGTCCTGGGAGCTGGAACAGTGCATGAGTCAACTGCCATAAGTTTTTTTTCTCCTTTTTTAATCTTTCTGTCTCCTATTGTGCTTCTATGCATAATAAGCATTCCTTAAGCACTTGGCTCTGTCTGACAGCAGTGACTGCATGGGTCACAGATGGCTCATGGAGACTTTAACCCCCCGTTTCTGTTGACTCTTGCAGGCACTGAGAGTTTGGCCTGTGACTAAGCAAATCTAATAGCAGCTTTCTTTATAAGAAGTGTTGTCAAGGATATTCGTTTTTGAGCTGCTGCAGAATATTTTCCCGATTTCTCAATTGGGAACAGCTAGGGGAGCAATTCCTTCTCATTTCCAGTAGCATGATCATACTTACTCTGCAGAAGAGAGAAATGCTGACTCTGTGAGTGGTTGGATTTGCAACAGTTGTCCAATAAGCACAGTTCAGCACTGCATTTTGTAGTGCCAGGTCTGTAACTAGAACAGTTGATGCCAGAGAAATGTACTGTCTAGGTCAGGACATTCTTTTCCTTTGCACAAAAAGAACTACATAAACATTATTTCCAGTATGCAGAAAGCAATTCCTGATTTAATGGTTGCGCATGTCTACAATATGCTGCTGCTACTGAGAACAAAATGGACAAGGTAGAACTGCATGTCTGAAAGAGGCCATGATGTTTCAGTAGGTCCCAGCAGGCAGAGTATGATCTACATATGGTATTCTATAAAGCTTGCAAATGTCTCTGAAACATCATGTTGGTGATGTGTCGGGATGTGTCTGGTTTCTGAATGAACAAACAAGCAGAAATTCAATATGGATGTAGAGTCAAGTACTTATTAATAACCACAGTTATATCAAATATGAAAGGGCAGCTGCAAATGTTGTTGTTAAGGAGTTGCCTGTTTTTATCCATTAAAGAAGCAAATCTCTTTTCAGTGTCGTTTGTTACATGAGTCACATTGTGTCTGGTTAGATCAGCCTGTGTTGTATCAAAAATGCACACTGTGTGTGCTGACAAAGCCCAAAGCAATACAGTACAGGATACATTTTCAGCCTAATAACCTACAGCTGTGTCTTCCACCAACAATGACATGCATTGTATTTGCTTTCCAACATGCAACTTTTCACTCTGGGCTAAATGTGCTGTAGGCAGAAGTTACCTGAGTAGAATGCAATAGGCCTTGAAAACAAGTGTGTCACCTCAAACTGGTAATATGGTCAGAAGAATGGCATATCCTCATTATATTCAGTACTGCTAAAATTATTATAGGTGTTCAATATACTGTTTTGTCACAGTGATCCTGATGTAGCCATTAGATTCTTGCAAACTCTCTGACGGAGGAAGATACCAGGTTTAAGAGGTGGAATTCTCCCATACTAGATAATATTGTAAGGCCTGCTCCAGAAATAATTCTTAGTTAACAGGATTAAACAGGGACATAGTCCAGTGAACTCCAGCTACAAATAGTGGTTTATTCCCACCTGTTATTCATGTGTTCTCCCCCTACCTATCCCACAAATCTTCTTTCTCCTTTCTCTCTTGATCATTTAAACATTCTCTGTTCTCGTAACTTAAATGTTTTCTCTCTCATTTATTCATTTTACTTCATGTGTCACCCAACCTCATAATAATTCATCTTTACAAAGAAAACTTTATGGAATGCAGAATTTAAAAGATCTTAACAACTCCTTTTCTCCTAGACTTGTGTAGGCAATACTGATAGTAGAATTCTTCTTTATCTATGAAATATGTAGCTATTACTAAGGAAGAAAGTGAACTCAAAGCCCTGCAACATGAGTTCTACCTATTAGTAATCTTCTTCCTTTTATTTCCATCTTACCTCCCTGTCTTATTTCCCTCCTATACTTCAACTACAAACTCTTTGGGGAAGGAACTATATTTTTATTCTTTTCATTTACATCTAGCACACGTGTGCTGTATCTAATAAGTAATGTCAAATAGTTCTTGTCCTACTACTACCCTTCCAGTCATCTTTCAAAGAATAAATCTCACACCCAGGTTTCTGAGGTCACATATAGGCATAGCTTAATTAGAGCATGCATCTAAGAAGAAGCTGCCAGGACCTTCCAACACTTCTGCAGAATCCAGTGAAAGAAAGAGATAGCCCTGAATGATGGCAAAGCAAATTATGAAATGCAACACACATACACCCATAAGAAAACACAGAGAGATGCAATCGGCTGCTTTTGCACCTCTTGGGATCAATGCCTACTTATTATTGAATTAGATAGCAGCCCTTTGGATAGCTCCTCCCTAAGAAAATCCAGTACTAAGTGCCATTTAGGAAGACAACTTTTGTCCAGAAAGATTTTTTTGTGGTGTAGAGTCCAAACTTTTCCTGTATATTTTCAGACAATTTCTGAAACTTTTGTTTTCTTCATCATCAGTATATCTTCTACATAAAAAGAAGATATTTCAACATGTGAAAGAGTGAAACTTTGGCCATCCATGTGAATTTGTGACCTTTATGGTACTCAGCAAGTAAAGACATCATAATCCCTTGATCCATATTAAACAAGTGCTCCCAGCAAACAAAGGCTTTTTGTCTCAGAAAATGGACACATTTCTGAGGCTTATAGTGTACAAATGTCCTTTTCTGGTCTTCATGAAAAGCAATATTTTTTTTAGTAAACACTTCATTGTTGCTATTAAAAACATTATTTTGTTTAAAAGCTCCAGCAATTTTATTTTAAAAATAGAACAATTCTTGCAACATGTTGCATTTGGAAAAATTTGTCATCATATTCCATTTTCTGATAATTAATATGAATAAATGAAATCTGTCACTGTAAGACTGTTTGTTTCCTTCCAAGAGGAAAAAAATCCTGTATGTATATTTATTACTATATTTGAACTTGCTTTGTGAAATTTCTTTACATGAATGCCTAACTATTTCTGAATTATGCAGGCCAGTAGTTAGAAATCAGATTTTAAGAGGCTGTAACACTTGTGCTAAGTTTCATTAGAACACCTGCACTGTCTGTGAAGAAGAATAGTCAATAAAATCAATGATATCTATCTTTAAATAAAATAGAAAGACAAAATGAATCCATGATGTACCCAATAAAGGTCGTGTGCTAGGGACGTTCAATACCTTAAAACATAGAAAAAGTGGAAAAAGTCAGTCTCAGAAGAAAGATCAAGACCAGTTTCTTCTTCTATACCATGGCTTCCTTTCTGTGCCTTTAGTGACCTTGATGTTATTTTTAAGTTACGTGTTGTTTGCTGTGTTCGAGGAGGTTTCTGCACAGCATCACAACTATGCAAGATTTATAGGTGATGTTTTTCTGTCTCTAAAAGACAAACATGCATTTGCTTGCGATACTGAGGCTTATTTGTTTTCAGTAACTCTGTTTTCCACTCAAAACCAGATTTACTTGGAATGTATAAACCGAGTTAGTGTGAGGAAGAATTGAGAAAGAAAGGGGAAGGAAATATGAGCCTGTATAATTTTTGTCCAAATACCTGTTCTTCTTTTGTACAAGAGGATTTTTTCACAAGTGGAAAGTAGTGTGATCCAATCATCTGCAAGGTGAATACAGCACATTGCTTTTTCTTTAAGAGGCAAAAGAGAACAACCTTTGGATCAGCAGATGCTGCAGGAACAGCAAACTATTACCTTCTACCCATCAGAGCTTCCTGTGGGAGGTGCAGAAACCAGTGTTTTTGGCAGCTGCTGCTCTGTGAGAAGGGAGGAAGCACTCCTGGATGGAGACAGGTAGAGCAGTCCCAAACCTCAGATGTGTTGGGGTCTCCTCCCCTGCCGTGTAGCCCTGGGAGAGGGGCCCTGAGCACACAGACACGGGGCTTCCCTGCCCCTGCTCAGCCTCGTTCCCATTGGTTGGTTTGTGTTCCCTGCGCGGGCAGAAGGACCCTTGGGCCTGTGACTGGAACAGTTCCTGGGCAGAGCTCCAGCCATGCGGCTGGAGAAATAAACATCTCTCTGAAACAGCCATCAAGAATCTGTCTGTCCATATATATTTCCTTTCCACGGGACTCCTGGTTTGGTATATGCATGTTGCAGTATCCCCACTGCAACATAATGGTGGAGAATCGTGAGCAGAACGATCCCCAATCCCTAAGCGACTGATTTGTGTGAGTAAACCCTGGAAACTTTGGATTCCTCTTCTTGGTTTTGTTTTGCTATTCCATATCTAAACTATGGAGGAACCGTGGGAAGACTATTGGCTCTCAGAGGCACATATGGACATTTATCTTAAAATGATTCTTGAACAACGATTTGTAAATTTTAGCTTGATTCAAGCTCAAAAAGAACTGAAACACTTCCTGGCATGGTTGTTTAAGAACTTTTTCTATGTTTCTTGGGATTTAATTCTTACCAAGGGCTTTTGGAAAACCGTTTGGACACAGTTAATATTGGAGTCAAAATATATGTCGATGGAAGAATATTTTCATGAATATTATTTAATTACCGAGACTGTTGAGCAATGTCAGCTGTGTCCTGGCGAAGGGAAGCGTGGAGCAGGGACCGTGCGGCCCAGGCCACGTGCACCGAGCGCTCTGCAAGCAGCAGCGAGGCAGTTCCTGCACGCGGGCGGAGCCACGGGAGCCGCAGTGTTGGCGGCGGAGCGAGGAGCGGCGGGAGGGGCGGGGCCCGGCGGTGCCCGCCCGGCCCCGCGCAGCGCGTGGTGGAACGAGCCCCGTGAACGCCCGGCCGAGAGGGGCGGCTCACGGGCAGCAGCTGGCGGCGGTGGCGGTAGAACGGAGCCGCGCCCAGCCGAAACGCGCGCTGGAGCAGGACACGGGGGAGTCGTCGCTCGGGGGCCCGGCCGAGATGTGGGTACAGCGCCCGGCAGCGGCAGCGAAGCTACGACCAGAGGAGGCGACGCGCGGAGAACTGAGCGGCGCGGCCCGGCCTGGCCCGCGCGGCCCCGAACGCGACCCCGGGAAGAGCGCGCAAGCCCCAGCAGCTCTGACAATTCCAACACGGGAGCAACTGAAAGAGAGAGCAAAGACGCAGCAAGACAGAAAACAGCAGCCACTCGAAAAAAGGAAAAAACCATAGTAGCTAAGATCTTAGGGATAGTAAAATGGTATAATGTTAAGCAAAATTATGGTTTTATAACAAGGTGTGACAACCAGCAAGACATATTCGTGCATAGAACTGCTATTAAAAAGAATAACCCTGAAAAATGCATCCCAAGCTTGGGAGATGGAGAGGTGGTGGAATTCAAAATTATACAAGGTAGAAAAGGGTTACAAGCATCGCAGGTCACTGGGCCTGATGGTGTTCCTGTAAAAGGCAGTATATATGCAAAAAACCGTAGTCATGTTAGACAATATCTCCATTGTAAGTCCCCCCTACAGTCTCCCTTTCCTAATCCCACCTTTCCCTTTTACCCTATGTCCTATTACCCCCAGTGTATTCCCAATCCATTTTTTCATCCATGGTTTCCCTCACAAAACCACGCTTTTGCCAATTGTTTCCCCAAAAATCCCTTTCCAATGCCGAGTGGGGGATGAAAAGGGGGAGGGAAGAAGTTAAACTCTCTCCTGCCTCAGTTTCCCCACAAAGCATGCTCAGAGAGTCATGTCTCCCTTCTGTCAGCCCTAAGATGTTCCACAGAATCTGTTTGGACATTTAAAGACTCAGGAGGGTGGCTTGTTTTGTTTTGAAACTGTTCTTGTTATGTTTATCCAGTTGTTTTCATTCTCCTTTTATTAAAATAAAACGGGTGAGGTGTTGGGGTCCCTCCCCCGCCGTGTAGCCCTGGGAGAGGGGCCCTGAGGGCACAGACACGGGGTTTCCCTGCCCCTGCTCAGCCTCGTTCCCATTGGTTGGTTTGTGTTCCCTGCGCGGGCAGAAGGACCCTTGGTCCCGTGACTGGAACAGTTCCTCGGCAGAGCTCCGGCCATGCGGCTGGAGAAATAAACATCTCTCTGAAACAGCTATCAAGAATCTGTCTGTCCGTATATATTTCCTTTCCACAGGACTCCTGGTTTGATATATGCATGTTGCAGTATCCCCACTGCAACACAGGTGTAACCTCATTTACTGTTTAGCTTGGATCACCCATGCTTTGGAGGCATGACATCAATTTCTCACAGCGCAAGAGACATACAATCGCTGTTGAAATAGCTCAATGCACAGTGAAAGCCAACTAATCTATGCATTTGGGAAACTAGTAGAGAAGGAAATATCTTCCTATCCCTCAGTGCAAAGTTAACCTAAAACACTAACTATGTTTATTGGCACAAGAAGAGCGTTTCCAATAATATAAAATCTGAGGTCTGGAAAAGCAAAGACAATTTTAATTATAAGGCAGATGTCCCTGCCCAAGCTAATTGTAGTACCAAAGGTAGTAAACTACATCAAGGCATAAAGTATCTTGGTTTCACTTGTAACATATGTTCTGCTAAGATATCACAGTATAAAATGAACAACTTTTTGTTTGTGATTACGTTGCCTTAGTATTGTACAGTGGTGTCTGGTTTTTTTTTCAAGAGGTAGTTATTTCTTAGGAACAGTGGTCCATACTGGAATATATTAGGGACATGGTTTAGTGACGGACTTGTCAGTGCTAGGTTAACGGTTGAACTCCATGATCTTAGAGGTCTTTTCTAATCAAAATGACTCTTTGATTCAGTATTGTGCAAAACTGCTAAGCTGTAAGGTGTGAAGAGCCAACTGGTAGTTATTAAATTAAAGTGCTCTCCAGGTCAATTTTTTTGCAGATAAATATATGTAAATCATTTTTATTTTAAGTTATAGAATCACAGGATCACAGAATCATTCAAGCTGGAAGTGACCTTGAGCAATGTCTATTCCAATCTCTTGCTCAAAACAGGGTCAGCTTCTCAGGTAGCTCAGGATTTCATCCAGTTAGATTTTGAACACCCCTGAGGGTGGGGAATGCAAAATCTGTTCCACAGCTTGACTGGTGACATGGTGAAAAAAGTGTTTTCTGACATCCAGTCAAGCCTGTTTTTAAACTCCAGTCTGTTGTCTCTTACCCTCCAACCAAGCCCCACTGTAAAGGGCTCAACACTGTCTTCTTGCTGAACCTCCCTCCCAAACCCCTCCCAGATGCTGGGGGTTGCTGTAAGGTCCTTCTAAATCTGCCTCTGTCCCAGGCTGAACCACCTCTGGTCCCTCAGCCTCTCCTCAACAGCTGCATGCTCCATCCCCAACCATCTTGGTAAACCTTGCTTTAGTTTACCAATGTCCTCCCTTTACCAGGGCGCCTAAAACTGGACCAGACTTCCAGATGCAGTTTAGCAGGTGCTAAGTACTGTGGGATGTAGCAGAAAAGAAAAATATTGCCAGGCTGTGCTTACAAGTACTGTGCCAAAGCTATCCTTATTTGTGACTGGTCAGCATGCAGAAAAGATTATCAAGCTGATAAAATTTTGGCTCACTTTCTAAACTAATACTCTCACCCTTAAAACATCTACTTTCATAATTGTTCTGGACAATGAAGCGCTTCACTTTTGCTTTGCTACAAGTACAGATTCTGAAAACAAGGTAAAAATAACAAATTAAGCTTTGCAATAATGACCTGACTGAGAGGGAAACAAAGCATCATTGTTACTATTCAGAGACAACTGACCATGCTGAAGGTGTAGGGTGTTTCCCTGGTAATACAGATACTGGAGATTTATTCTTTCTTTCTACAAGACCCACCCAATCCTTGGAAGCACATCTACAAATACTGTTTTAATAAACCCTTGTTCCTCAACAACTGTGCCATTATATAGTATCTTCAGTTAGAAAGAAAAAGTAGCATGACCTAAAACATGAACACTATCAAGTTTATATAAATGTATGACATTTATATAACAAGAAGTTAGATAAGCACTTAGTTTAGACCCTGATACTTTTGTGAAGTAGCTTCCTGCACTTACAGATAGAGGCACACACAGATATTACAGCTTTCTGGAAAAATGATACAATTCACAAAATTGCTGTGGATCTCTATAGACTGTAAATATCCCTGTCTAGTGATTAAATTTGACTCCAAAATTTTAGTGCCTCCACTGCGAACAATAAATGAGGAAATAGCTTAGGTTATGAAAAGAGTAAGAAATTCTCTGACTTGGGGGTATGTAACCATTTTTGGTGGGGAGCGTCTCGTTATTGAATGGAAGACAAAAGTTCTTGTTATCCAAAACTTTTTTTCAGTGCTGAAAAAGGCTCTAACAATTCACAGGTTTTAACAATTTTCTTTCACACTTGGTCTTAAAGCTCCTGAGGACATTTCTGCAGCTTCAAAATTTGATTAAAAATTTAATTTATGATTAAGGGATCTAAATTATTTTGGTGCTCATATTCCACTTTCTCACTTAAAAGTTCCTCTCAATTATCATTTCATATAATCTAAATAATATTCTACAGAGATTCAGCTCCTGAGTTTGTATTAAGACAAGCTTAATTTTTAATAAAAAATTAGCCGTATTTTAAAACAGTAGAGCATATCATACTCAGACACCTTGACAGACAAAAGGGTTCATTTGGTCAGCTTTAAAATACGTGTGTGTGTGCTTTTGTTTTCAGGCAGTTTTATCACACCACAACTAAATAAGAATTTAATTTCTTATTAAACATATGAAATGTGACAAACAAAACATCAATGAGCAGTAACAAGAAATGGTGACAAACGAAAAACAACAGCCTCCTCCAGAAGCTTCCTCCAAACTGATTTCCCCAAAAATTCTGTATCTAACTACTCTTTGGACACTTTGTTTATTTTATATGTTGTACTTATGATTGGAGACAATTGCTCTCAGAAAATATCAAATAACAGAATGAAAACTTTTCATTGTCCTTAGTCTTCTAAGGCCATTCTCATTTTTCACACATGGCAACACATCTTACTCAGGATGTTGCCAAAGATTAAGGGGACATCTTGGTAATGAAAGTGGTTATTGGCCTACCAGTTTGGGGAATGCATGTGTGTAGAACAGCACGAGGGGGGCCATAGCTAAAGGCTTCCTTTTTATAGCTGCAGATAAAGATCTTACATAGATAAAGGATTCAGATTGAAGAAGGACTCAGGTCTTAGTCAAACCTATGATTCCAGTGTCTGCAATCTACACATGGTCTCTCTATAAAATGGTGGTGACCCTCTAAGAGTGCATCATACAGAGAGTAAAATAGATGTCATTGAGTGCTTGTGCACAAGCAAAGTAAAAGTGCTGGAGACCCCCAGGACTGCCTGACCAGTCCAAATGACAGAACATCCCAAGGTAGTTTCGGCCTGTGTGAACTACCACTCACCTAAACTACTCCTGGGCACGTTTGGGAGTGAGCATGGGCCGGCGACTGTTCCCGACTTGGGGGCTGCAAGAGGTTTCAATGGTTTGGGCACGGGCTGCTCCCTGACAGCTGGTCCCAGTGGATGAGATGGGGGTGCTGGGAACATTCGATTGACTCGTACAGGTTTCACCGCTACTGGTCTGCCTGTGGAGTAATTGCAGGTCAGCATGCCCTGCTCCAAACTTGTGGAGCACAGGCCAGCACATATGGCCTGCCTCTCACAAAAGCTTTTTAATGTGAGCTCAGCCCTGTCATGATACAGCCATGGCTTTGAGTTTTTTCCTAGAATGTTCAGGATATATCCAGGACTGGTTTTGTCACGCCATGTGTAAACCTTACTATCAGATCACTTCCCAGACAGCAGCATCAACTGTAAAATACTTAGGTTACCTTTGATAATTATCAAAATTAAAATCAGAGATATGCTTTGCTGATTGCCATGTCTGATGACTTTTCCTAAACTCTGACCCTTTAGGAACTATTAGTTTCTCTGTAGAAACATATGCTTTGAATTTGTGCTAGTGTGTGTTCAAGTGATTTACTGTAGACTAATTAGATAATTTAATTGACACAATTAGCAGCAATATTTGTGGAAACAGCACATAATGTCTCACTTCTTGTGTCCTTGTTTTTGTCATGCCAATTATTCTCTGCTTTTCTAATCAAATGATTTTATAGGAGACTCACAATGAGATGCAGAGTGTGACATGAGACTTTATCATTAAAGAGGAAAATTCAACTCCTTGCTTTTCAAGGACTAATCACTCTTTCTTATGCATACCATTTATTACACAATCCTGGCACATAGAACCCCTTGTGAGCTTTTTCGGTTTAAAAGAAAATTCCTAGTGTTCATCAGAAAGGGAGGAGATGCTGATAGTACTGAATAGAGAGAACAATAGTGCAGCAGGTACTCTGGAAGCTTCCCCCCAGGGCTCTGCTGATAGAGTTGAAGTTTGACCTGCAGTGGCCTCTGTTATTTTATTGTCACTGGATGCCAATTAAGTTAATCACTAAAACTGCAGCAACCTGTTCACCAGAGTTTGATATCTCTGCTGAGCAAACCATCTCATTCCCATGCAGCAGTTTGTGAATGAGTGGACCAATATTTACCTGTTCAGCACACAATAAAATTGATTTTGAAATCAAGTAGCTGTATCTTTTATCAGAAAAGTCCATTTGTTCTATAAATGGAAACTAATACGTCTGCTTAAACTGATGTGACAGTCAGAACATGATGCCATCCCAAAATGTTTATGTACTGAACAGGTTGTCTAGGATAGAAATAGACATCTTGAGGCAGGAGCAGCCCAGCTTTGGCATGTAAGCTGGTGCTTGCTTCTGTTGTATGTGGTTTTTGGAGTTCTCCTCTGCAATAAGCCTACACATCTGGCAATGACACTGGTAGTGGTGAGCACACACACAGGTGGTCATGTGATAATTCAGGCATTTATGGATTTGGAAAATATCGTGAGATGGAAGGTGTTGTATATCTACTCATGATATTTCTGCAATGCACATGTGTACACCAGATCATGAGGCAAGGGTATGACAAATTGCTGGGGAGAACTTACAGCATGAGACACTGACATGGTCCCATCACAGACTCTGTGGCTAGCACTGCCTGAAGGATTAGGCATCTCTGTTTTGAGTTGATTCTCATAAGGAAGCAGAGCACTGAATACACAATATACAAATTCTTCCCTTACCACAAAGATTTTATTCTTGTGGGAAAATAGTTGAGATGATGAAGTTAAATGCATCTTATTTTGTACCACTGATTTTGTAAGACTGCACTAACTCTTAGTGTGCACCATATAACACAACAGTAATATAGAAATTCTAAATCCTATAACACCCTTCAAGTAAAAGAATTAAAATATATTAGTTTTGTTTAAAAGTAAGACCAAAATTCTTTTATCTCCATGAGTTTTATTTTCAACATCTGGACCTCAATTAAGAAGAGAAAATATTGTTTATAAGTCTGCAGAGTTTTCTTTATGTTTTTCTTTTTTTTCTGTGCTGCTGCAGTACTTTTCAGTTGTAGCAGCTATTTTATGAACTCATGAGCTAAGCAGTTCCAAATTGGAAACGTACCAACCACTCCTACTATTCAACAAAATGTTTTCAAGAGCAGTTAAAAATACCAAGGAAAAAAAATATCCAACGCTCATTCTACAGCAGATTCAAGCTTAGTAGTAACAAAAATAATCCTTTTGGGATCTAACTTGTCAAATAGTAAGTTTAGCATTCTAAATCCACAGTCAGCTCTTGTTTACACTGAGAATTTGAAAGAAAGAAATTTTGATGGCTCTCCTGTCCTGGTATTGTCATTGGTGAGAGAGCACATGTAAGCAAGAGTCCACTGTCCACATCTTGTTTTACCACCATCTTTCACCTTTCTATGCTTCTTGAGCTGGTGGTAAAACCAGGATTGTTGGACTAGTTCATTTTCAAGCAAGTATAGAGGTGGACTAAACTAATCCAAGCAGTTAACTACCTTTTTATTATTTCCAGATCAAACACAAGGACAGCATTTTTAGATGCAGTCTCCAGCTATTGCTGGAGATGGAAGACTGTAATGGCACCAGTGAAAGTGATCTTTCCCATACTTGACCAAATCTTTAGGCAATAAAGTTTTTTGCTGTGATGCTACTAGTTGTTTGATGGTGAAACACACAAAAATGAAACCAATTTGGTTACCTCTTAGAGAAAGCCTGTAGGTCGGCACTGGGTCTTTAGTTTCATTTTCTCTGAGACAAGAACTTACTGTTCATACCTGTGTAGTAAGAAGTACATGAGAAATAGAGATGGTGGAACTGAGAGACTGTACAATTTTAATACTCTTTTAACTCTTTCATAGCTTTCTCCACCTGAGGGTCTGAATTATCTTTCTGATATTAACACACTCTTTCAGGCCCACAGCATTTTTGTGCTATGATTCTCACCACAGAATATCCACCCATATCTCAGAGAGAATGGTGTTAGAGATACCAGGACTATGCTGTACCTTTCCCTCTTGTCTGAAACTTGTTCAAAATGCTGAAATTCACAGCAGCATCTATATGCTAATGTAGTTGGTGTCCTACTTAAATTCATTAACTGTAATAAACAACAAAATTATAGCCCTAGGTCCAATACAGGACTTCAACATCTCTAAAGAGAGCGACAGCAATGTCTTTCGGGCACTGCTATCCAACTTGGTATACGCGAGGATTTATGCAATATACAGTGCAATGTGATCTCTCCCAAAATTACCAGGTATCCCTGAAAAACACTAAGCAAGGGAAATCTCAGCTCCCATGCTTCATTTGAACAAAGGAAACCCGAGTCCATGAAATGTTTGCTTTTATGTACTCCTGCAAGGAGCAGAGCTCACTGCATTGCTTTTAGAAGCCAGATGATTTATAAGACTTGTGCCCACCATTTACAGTGCAGTTTAGTTGTCAGAGAATTCACCTGGAAACTCAGCCTGCTCAGGCTTAGGTAACAAAAGATGGAAAGAGGGTGATGTTTTCCTCACTCAGGTGCCCTGAGCTGTAGGCTGATCCCTACAAGTGCTCTGTAGAATTGGGATAAAAAGCAAAACTCTATATAAAAGTAGGTATCTCACCCACTTAAAGGTGGGATTTAGAGCTCCTCTTTTCTAAGTGAATCTTCAAACAGTTAAGCCAGGAATGTCCAGCCTACTTAGCTCTACATAAAAAAAAAAAAAAAAAAGAAAAGAAAAAAAAAAGAAGAAAAAAAGATCTTCATTTGGTCAAAAGCTGTACAATAATTTAGAGAGCCAAGAAAGCCACTCCAGGAGTGGCTATGAACAGAAGGTGACAGGTATTCTTCAGGGGAGGCACTGTCCCACTGTAGATCAGACCTGGTTCTAGCAGTTCGCACTGGCCAGAACAGAGATATACCAGAAATCCTCATACACACTTAATCTGATGCCACTAAAATTGTCCTCCCACTTTGGATCATTAGGATATCATATTAAGTGGTCACAGGCACAATCCCTTACTGTGTTTAAAACGTGAAGTAAATAAAAATGCATTGTTAAGACCAGATCCTGTCAATGTAAGTTGTCCATACTTAAATAAATTGAACAAATTGTGACTTTCTGCAGCATTCTACCTATTTTCAATTCCCACCGAGTTTTAAGAGTTTTTTACCTAAGCCCCCAAGCCAAAACAGTACAAGTAAGCACCTGGAGAATGGAATAGAGAAGTGATCTGAGCTTTCAGGGTTTCTGTTCTTAGGATATATTTGCAGTATCATATTTAAGCATCACCATTTTAGGTCGAGGCAGAATTTCAGATTCTGCCTAAATCATGTTTTAGCATATATATTGTTTTTTGTTTTCTTGATATTTTTATGCTGTTCCTTTCAGCCAGGTCATCTTCTGTTTTAATCTCTGAATGTTTAGGGGTGGAAAACCAGGAGTGGAAGAGGATAATTCCTGTCCTCTGTCTTCCTCTTCTTGAAAACTCCTTCTCTGTTATGTCTTTTGGGAAATCAGATGTTGCACTGAGGGCAAAATCTGATCTTAGTCAAATCCAAGGGAGGTTTGCATTGACTTCTCTGGAAATAGTATCGAGTCCTTAACATGATTTAACCCAGAAAGAACAGCTTTCTGAATCTGATTAAGCACATTCTGTAACAATTGTTCTGACAACTTGTACCTTCCTTTCCATGAGCTGACACTGAGCTCTGGGGTAATGTGGCTCCCAGTTAGATGGAGATTAAGTGATGCAGGAGATGTTATCTCATCTTTGACCTTCAGTACCACCTCCATAGTGAGGTACATTACTCTGATCTCTGGAAGGGGAAATCAGACATGTTTTGCTGACTAAAACTGCCTTTTTCTTAGCAAAATTACAAAAAAACCTCAAGGAAAAAGTGTATGTTTTTGCTTTGCACCAGAGTTGGCAAAACTGCACATTTTGCCTGTTTGGATTTGAGATTTAACACACATCTCTGCACAGCCCTCCCCCTCTTCAGTGTTCTTCTGAACAGAATATCAATGTCACCAGAGAGGAGTCATCTTTCCCTTTTTTTTATTCCTCCTTTTCTGCTGTTTCTCCTCAGTGAGTTTAAATTTCATTTACTTTGGCAAGAGGGCTTTTTTTTTTCCTTTAAAAGTTTTAATCCACCTTGTAACACCACCCAAAAAGAAGCGAAATTAAGCTGCAGTATGTACTAGGAGAGAAAACCTACTTTATTTATCACCCAGTCCTACTTCACTGTACACTGACCTAATTACAGCCCACACCACGCGGGGTAGGAGGAGCAGCAGAAGGAGCGCTTCTGCCACCTAGTGATTCCTGTCCTCCCGCAGTCCCCAGCAGCATCCCTTTGTGGGATTGGCATTTTCCTGTCCCTAGCACTCGACAGCAAATGACCTTCCCCAGCCTGCCTGCCTGTATGCCGGGTTTATCTGCATACTGCTCTCGTCTCCTCTTTTACTGCTCCAAAATAGCTTTCACGGGTGAATTCTGAACTACAGCTGGCAACACTCTGTAAGGCAGGTGGGGGTTTAAAAAATCACTTGAAATGATGCAAAGTACAGCAAAAAAACCCCAGAATGTTCAAACAGTGCAAATATATGTCTGAAAACAGAAAATATTTTGTATGCACAGATGTAGGCTGGGGTTTTCAAACGGAGCATGGAGAGCTGGGTGCCATGGTAGCTGTCACAAATTGGATGCACAAATGATTTGGGTCTTAAGCACTTGTATAAAATTTTGCTTCTCCCTCTCCTGTAATTATATTTTTGGTAATCTTAATCCTGTAAAATGACAGGTGATCATGCACCAATTAGCCTATTTATCTATGATAGCATTTTCAGCATGACTATCTTGGACTGAAAATGAAAAACATAAATATTTTCCTCTTGCTGTAGACATAAAAATATTACAGAGCAGGCCCCAATTTGACTGTTGGAAAATTAAGGTGTGTTTTTCCATTATTTGTCTTTCAAAGCATGTCAATATTTTTGTTCAGAACTGCTCTGAAGGTCATTTTTATTAATTGGGATATTGCTGTTAAATTAAATGTACATCACTGGCACCATTTGCTATGCATACATGAGAGTATGTGAGCGCTTAAGGATTCCTGTAAGGAAATTTGAACATTATTCCCCAACATGTGCCAATCAAGGGAAACATCAGCTATTATTTTAAACTCTGCTTATAATAAAACTTTCGTCCTTTTTCAATTGTTCTAGTGAAGGGGTCCAATATAACCTTTTTTTATACTTTACTTATATTTTAATGTATATTTAAGTGAATGAAAATTGAGGTTTCAGGATGCAGCATTAAACAATCAAAAAATACTCTGACAATTGCCTTCACAATTTCCAGCCATTTCCAGTCATGTTTCCTGGGGCACCCAAAATGTCCAGGGGTCTTTTAAAAACTTTGAAACATGTTCTGCAAATTTGCCTTCTCATTTTAAGGAATATTATCATTATCTTTCACAAAGATTTCATAGTGAGCCACTGATGTCAAACAGGGGATTAATAACATTCACTCTGCTCTCATGAATGCTCAGGTTCTCCAGAAAGGCGCCTGGTTTGAGTGTGACGTGGTTTCCTTCCAGACCGTATTCCCCTGCTGCCTCCCTGAGTGGTCAGGATGCTGAGGCAAGGAGGGAAAGAAGGTTCTTGCCACAGAGCCAAAGTACAGTCAAAGGGTTTGTGTGTCCCCACAGGCACAGACACACTTTTTGCCTGTCTCCTTTGCATCCATCTTCACCTTGGGATCTGCTTTGCAGAAATGCTGAGCACTCTTGTTCATAACTAAAGCTGTGCTTCACATTTAAATAGACTCCTATGTCATACCTTAAGATGCAAATAATCACATTTTAAACATCTCAGATTAGCCACTCCGCATTCAAGTACACTTTTCACCTTTACCTCTCTGTTCCTCAGTTCTCTCTTCATAAAAAGACGCAATGCTCTCAAAAGAGGTGTCGTGACAATAAAGGAATTGTTTATGAAGCACTCATATATATCGGTGGTAAGCACTGTAGAAAAAATGAGGAACAGGTCAAAATTTTGTGCAGTAGATAACTGGCAGGAGTATGCACTGAACAGGAAGAGAAAGATGTTGAAAAATGTTGGCTAAGGGACCATTGTTCATTCTGTGTGTTGACTGAAACAGGAATACTAGAGAAATATATAATGTAAATAACACATCTGTACACTATATAATATTCACACCACAGGAAACCTACCCAAAATGATTAAAACTGTAGAAATGGTTTTCACTTCTGTCCCACATAGTTACAGACCTCACTTCGTTCTAGGACCTTAAACTTATTTCTGGTTGTCTCCTATGTTCCTTGTCATACTGTAACCACTGCTGTGATCTTACAGGTCCAGTAGAGTCAGAATCTTCTTGCTCTTTCTATAGAAATCAATGGATAGAGATTATTTGATAATGCAGTCTAAAAATCTTCCTTTGATACATTTTAGAATGCCTTAATATGCATATTTTGGCACTGTTTATTTCCCTGGAATCTTAGTTCTCTTTAGAATATATTTTTGATGCCTGCTTTGGGTTATCTGGTATGACAGGGTTAGGCACCATCTGATCTGTCTGTGGTGCCAGACATTTGATAAATATATCAGAAAATAAATAAAACATCTGCTCTCACCCATAGAAGTTAGATCAAGAATGTTTCCACTTGTTGGGTTTTGAGTGTCCTGTATTAAGGAAAAGTAGCATGGTAAAACTCGAAAGGGGTGATATTTTCTATTGTGTTATGAGGGCAGCCAAAGGGAAGGTTACTCCAAAGTTGTTTGAGAACCATCCACGGCTCTTAGTCTGTTCCTGGGAAGTGTTCATTCTTGGTTTCATTTACAGGATTGTTCAGTGCAAGTCCTGAAATGGATCTAGGTCAGAAATTACATTCTCAGCCCAAATTATTTTACTATACTTGCTATTTTAGACAGCTACCAAATACCCATCCATACAGTTCTTATTGGTTTTGATATTATTGCTTTAGTGGAAAGTATAACTTTCCAAGTACATAGAGATGATTTTAGAAAATCAGGAAAGGCTGCAAACCCAATTTGATATTCAACATTAAAAAAAGGGACAGAACAAAATGAAATTAATTTTTAAGTCATGGGATAAAGCAAATATTTGAGAGGGAAATTAAAACCTGTCTGTCACAGAAATTCAAATTTAACTGGAATTTGAGCCTCAAAGATTCAAATATTAATGCCCGATTTCTTCCCATATTACCTAAAATTTTTTTACTTCTGTTGGGGTCATTACTTTGTACAAAATATGTATTAAATATAAATATTATATATATATATATATTTTTTTTTTTTTTTTTTGGGAAAAGCAGTTTTCCTTATCCCAAAAGTGCCATAGGTATAATCAGTAAAATATTTCAGTGCTTATAAACTAAGCATAGTAAAGTCTTCCAGAACACCCGCTGGTGACCATCAGCACATGAATATATCTTGCCAAAACACAGAAATAAAATGATAGCATGCTCAGCAAAAGCAATTTGCTCTAGGTTCACTGCAGGGAACTCACTCAAGGGAATAAAAAAGTCCATAGAAAGAAAAAAAATAAAAAAGGGCAGATAGCTGTGTTAAGTGTCTGAAAACACAATAGCTGAGAAGGGAAACTTGTAGGTGAATTCATTGGAGAGTGTGTCTTGTGTAGGAACAGGTCTGCTGATTGCTGGCCTAGATGTGCAAAGGGATGTTGCCTTCAGATAGGAAACTGTATGTAAAGCAAAAGTCCTATTCTAATTACTCCTTTAAAGAAAGAGAAATTGCATGCACTACTAACAGCTATCTCTTAGAAGTTTTCTTGTGTATCAGTGACTGAGAACAATGAATGAAAAAGTAGTCAGTAGATGCTTACTTGTTTTGCTCCTACTGTTTTCTGGGTTATCCAAACTGAAGAGATGTTGGTTTAGAAGTCTCTTGAAAAGTTTGCATCTCCTTTCTTCTGATGACGTACACTCACAGAGCTTGGAGTCCCAAACCATCAGAGAATAAAAAGCATGTGGTCCTTTTCATAGAGTTTTAAGTTATACTAGAGTGCTAAAACTATCTACTCTGACCTCAATACCAGGGGTCAGGATCCAAGAAAGATCCAAGCTAAGCTTTCTAAGGATGTAGGGGGACCCCTAGGGGACTCAGAGTTGTTTTTGTAGCTAGAGATCAATTTCCAAAAAGTGATAGCAGACAAAGATCCTCTGCCCTGGAAGCACATTCTGCAAGCTGGAGCCAAAGAATGTGGCTGGAGCCTTGTAAAAACTAGAGGAACTTAGTGAAACCAGATGGGCTTGGCATATCAGTATAAACAGCAAAGTTGGGTTGAGTCCAGGAAGAGCACACTGGGACAATGCTCCATGGAGTAACAGTCTGAGTTGCATTTCTTCCTACAGACTGCTCTGCAGAAACCTCTTGAGAAATTGTCCCAACGCAGTGAGCAGTTAAGCAGACCAGATTTCCCTGCTTTAATTGGCAAATCTGATGGCTATCCTAGTTATGGAGAAATCACTCCTACCTTTAAAATCACTTATCCCTGAAGCTCATAAGTAAATTACTATTCATATGATGATAGCACCTCTTGTCTCCAATCAGATCAGGTCTAATATGATTGGTACTGTACAAACAGGCTAATCACTATTTGCAATGAAGCAGATTGCACATGGTATCAGATAGCTGTAGGAAAAGCAATCTCAATGAAAAGCATCCTAGATACAGTTAAAAGCCCTTAATTAGGTCATCCTTAGAATTCTACCATACAAACATCTTCTAAATAACATGATTTGAAAACCATGATGTGTAATGAAGATATTCAATATATTTCTGGAGCAAAGCATTTCCACCTGAGTTTAGTTGCTATAAATTATGTTGCCAAGTGATAATGAATATTAGCTTACTTGTGGCTGTTAGAAAGTGATTGTGTTTATATGGAAAAGGAGAACACCTTTCTCACACCTTCTCTGCTGCATAGTCTTACAAAAAGGGTTGATGGTAGATGTGGCAGTGGTTCTGCTTTGTTTCAAAATTTGTTTTAGTATATCTTGGCTCTAAAATACTATGCAAAGTTCCATTATATTTTAATTTGCAGGTGGGTTAGATGAAGAATGATCCAGGAAACAGATTTTTTTTTCTTCTGATCTTTAAGAGGAGAAATGGTTTGAGGCACAGTTCCTGCAACAGAGGAAACTTGCTTAAATCAACAATAAGGTACTATACGGAGCAATATGTCAGAACCACTAAGCCAGAGTGACGCACAGATTTAGTGTAAATCCCATGGTCACTGAATGAATCCACTTACTGCTCACAGCATCTGTGACCTGCTGCTCTTCACCTTTCTCAGTTACAGAGTGACTCTACTGTCTTCAGTTTTTCCCCTCCACACACCGTGTCCTTTAGCTGCTCCTGCAGTGGGTAGCAAGTGTATATGTAGAAAAGAAGCTGTGGAAAAGAGTATTTAGACAGAATATAGTTTCTGGTACCGAAACTATACTACTGATTCAGAAGAAAAAGAAAGAAGCTGGGGAGGTATCTGATAATTTTAAATTTGGCTGACACACAATCAAATTCAAACAGTTCTGTGGTATGTTATATTTGTATTACATGCTACACAAAGGTACTTTAAATTTTTCATAGGGTGCCAAAATATACATTCCTTAATTTTGTGTTTGGTCCTTCTTGATCATTAGAGAATATTTTTGTTATATATATGACTCTCCTAAAGTGACAAGTAAGACACCACATCCCCTTTTCCTTTATCTTGTTGGGGATTTTTGGATTTCCCCCTTTTAGAAAGATGCTATTTGATATCTCCCTATCTCTGTGAAATTCATGGACTGAAGACACAGCCTGATGCAATGATAATTAAACATCTTTGTAACATTTCCAATTTCAGACAAATGTGGAAATGAGAAGGCTTCTCCTCTTTTCCTCTACCAGCTTACAATATTTTTATGGGTAATTTGGCTTATATTTTGATCTGAAAGGTCTTTCTGGAAATTGCATAAAATTCTGTGATCTAAAGACTACAGAATACATACTTTTAAAATGTTTTCAGATCTGTCTAAATAGTGCTGAATGTTGCATCTATTTTAATGTTTTATCATTTTTGAATGACAATGACAGATAATGATTTATTTTAAAGAACGCATGCAATTAAGCTAAAGTCTACATTGGCAACATACAGCTGGGACAACTGAAACAAACATCTCACTTAGGCACTAGCTTTCTGGCATTCAAATTACACCACAATTACTCTTTATAAAACTGTTCTGCTTTTTTCCTTTTTTTTTCTTTTGCAGATGTAGGATGAAAAATATAAAAAGATCTTCACTACAGACCTATTCTAATACTTTTCACACACTTCCAATTTTGAAAGCTTCTTCACAGCATCAAAAAAAATGCTGAGACTACAGTGAAGAACTGGAATGATATGTGCTTGTTTCCAGTGCTTTGGTGGGATTATTTTACCTCTTTTAGATATTTCTGTTCCAGAGCGTTTGAGGTTTCCAAAGCATCCTCGTAAGTGCATGATTTCTGAGTTGGTGTTTTACTGACCTGTGTCATACACTAGGGGTAGTGGGCTCTCTAAACCACTCTTTGTCCAAGCATGATAAACTTAGTTAATCTTTCCAGCATTCCTGTGAGTCACAATTTTGTTGTGTCTCCATACAACACACATTTTTTTATTCTTCATTCTGCAGGCTGAAAAAAAAATAGCATTGTAATTCACCTTAGTCTAAATGATTCCAAGTTTATGTGTATCCTCATGAAGGGCGGGTTTCTCAATTTGTTGGTGTGGTCAAATAATTCCTACTGAGAACAATCTTCCAGCTGTTCTGTAGACAAGATTGCCATGATCTTGCAGCAGCCTGAAAGGACAGCAAAAGCAGGACCAAGACCACTTGGTCAGCATAAATTTTATTGAGTGAATCATTAATAAAGTTACTCAAAAGACATTATTAAAAATAACTTACTATCATAGAAGTCTGTTTCAGGAAAATATACTATATTAAAAACTTATGGTTTATTTTTGTATTGCAGAATTGCAATGTTGAAAAATTATGGGGGTTTGAGTGTAATTTTTTATTGTTTTCTACATTTGTATTTTATACTAACATTTTCACCTTGAACTATGTCATACATCATTGCTTCAAAACAACACTGAAGTGTTCTTGCTTAAGACTTTTTTGAGTCATGAGCCAAAGCTGCTATTTAGGACTGTTGCAGCCATTACCTTTTCTTGTACTGAAATGTTTTATTAGAAAGTAAACAAAATAAAATAGTTATTTAAGAATGCTTTCTACTTCAAAGCAAACGCTCTTTTGTTTATCTAGAATGAAGAAAAAAAAAACAAAAAACAGTCAGTCTTAAGCCTGTTCTTCATATTAACAGTATCTCAGGTTTTTATTTAGTTTCAAGTCTTTCCCTTGCTAAGACTACGGAGAGTCTGGGGAACAAACACACCTACAGTCTTTCCCTTGTTTAGATATTCCATCATTTTGATTGCCATTTTCCAATGAGATGAGAAAACAGCTATTCCCAGGAAGTCAGATATTTTTACAGATATGGAACAAGGAGGAGAAGGTCTCAGACCAAGGCACTCCCTTTTCTTGGTAGAGGTAGCATTCTACCGCATCCTAGAGTCAAGAAGACAAATAAGTCTTTTGTCTAACTGGAAAACAAAAAATCCCTATGGGTTCAAGTCCCAAACAGAATAAATAAAAACATAGTACAAGATCAGTACAATAACTCAGCCAGCCAGGAGAATGGAAGTAGCAAAAATATATTAAGGGAACTCACATCAAGGCAGAAAAAAGTGTAATAAAAGGAGCATTCAGCTGCACATAGCTAAATTAGCATGGAATCATTAAGACATAATAGTAAAAGTAAATTTTAAGACACCTGAAATGGAACGACATTATATTCTCACAGGTAAATTTACAAGGTAAGAAAGGAATCAGTCAAGTGCAGATCTCAGTTCAAAATTTTATTATACTGTGTCCATGATTATAATGTATTTACATCTAACATTCTTAACAAAGCAGCAAAAGTAAAAATATGCTCTGCAATAGTTTTTGCTATGAGAGAACAAAATGAAAAAGTGAAAAAAACTATTAAGAAGAAATTAAAAGATACAGTCAAACGAGTGAAATCGATAGAGGCAGCATGGAGAGGGTTAAAGCATGTAAGTATTGGTGTCTCAGATAAAATATATGCAGTCTTAACAATAAGACAAGGCAAGCTAAAAAAGTGTTCAGCTTTAGAAGAAGGGTGAAATTAGTCTATTCTCTTGAGAATATATTCTTCAGAAAACTGAAGGTGTGGCCATGTAGGAAAATGAAAAATAAGATCCAGTGATAGCAGAACAAGAAGGCTGATTTCAATGTCATTGAAACACCTCAGGAGCAGCAAACCTGAGAGAGAGTTAGTAATGTCAAAGTACAGAAGCACTTAGAAAGCATAGAGCTGCAGTGGAAAACTTGAAAATCAGTCTTGTGTTCTCCCCTTTTGGGAACTGGTGTGGGTTTTTTCTGAGAGATAATGTAGACGAGGCAGAAAAGGTCTTTTGCAATGAAGTAGCACTGTCTAAATCAACTTTAAAAATGAACAGCAAATGAGCAACAAAATGAACACCATGGGGCCAGGTAACATTATGTAAGACTTCTTAGGAAACTAATATGAAATTTTACTTCAGTAAAGCCTTTGATACTGGTTTCCATTGTATTCTATTGGAAAAGCTTGCAGCCCATGACTTGGACAGGTGCAGTCTTCTCTGAGGTAAAAACTGGCTGGATGACCAGGCTCAAAGAGTGGGACTGAATGGTGTTGGTTGACAGCTGGTAATTAGTAGGGTTGTCCAAGATTCAGTATTGGGACCAGTCCAGATCATCTTTGTTGATGATCTGGATGAGGGGATTGAGTATATCCTCAGTAAGTTCACGGGTGACACTTATTTGGGCAGGGCTGTTGATCTGCTGAAGGGCAGAAAGGCTCTCCACAGGGATCTGGCCAGGTTGGACTGATGGGCTGAGGCCAACAGTATGAGGTTCAACAAGTCCAAGTGCCGGGTCCTGCCCTTGGGTCACAACAGCCCCAGGCAGTGCTACAGGCTTCGGGAAGAGTGCCTGGAAAGCTGTCCAGCAGAAGAGGACCTGGGGGTGCTGGTCAACAGCCAGCTGAACAAGGCCAATGGCATCCTGGCCAGTATCAGCAGCAATAGTGTGGCCAGCAGGACCAGGGCAGTGATTGTTTATCATGAGTTCTCAATATTGATATTTATTGATTAATTCTTCTGGCCTCACATGTCCTTGACCCTAGCCTATTTGCATGAACATTTAGAGGTGCCTGTCTTTCACCATCAACATTAGGTGCTTATGTGGTATGGGAGACGAGGCTTTAAGAAATAAAGATTTGATAGAACTGAAAAAATTTCCAGTGAGAATGGCACCATTTGTACTGACTGGGTCTGAGACTGTGGAATGACTTCAGATCTGAGACATACACTCTTCCTGACCATGTCAGTTTTTGACTATGACTTTTGTTACATGCAAAGAAAATAAATTACAAGTGACATACAATAAGGAGGTCACAGCACTGGTCTCTTTCCACCCTTAATAAAGTATGTTAATTATTGTGTAGAGTATTTGTAAGCTTAATGCATTTCTAACACATATTACATATTAAAATAATATTTTAATTATAATTCACTTATTCACACTTAATAACAAAATCTAAAGAATTAAACTACATCTATATGTTAAATTTAATAACTGTATTTTTATTTGTGAGACAATTAATAAATCTCAAGACAGTTGCAAATTTGAACATGAGCATAAGGAAATGGAAACAAAATGCTTCTCTATCAGCATGTAATATTCACAGCAGAGGCAGTTTCATAGAAATTTATTTTCATAGAATATTTTATTTTGCTTCTTGAACAAAACAGTATTTCAATATTTTTAGGTTGATAAATATAATTATTCATTGAACATTTATTCATTCTTTTGCTATTGAGAGAAATAGCATTTTGAATTGAAAGACACCTCCCACTGGGTTTGAACTTCGTATCTCTAAATCATATGGTGTTATCAGTACCATTTTCTCATTTGATCTAAACCATTACAATGAGACTCAATATTTTTCAAGCATCTATAATAGCTTAAGGGAAACAGAACAATTTAAAACATAATTTGAAATAAGCAGTTTTAAATAATGACTCTTATTTGTCACAAAGAGATGATAATTGGAAGACAATTTAAGCTGCAGCAGATAAATCTCTGTTTTTCCTTCCTGTGGAACAAGAGGGAAGGGAAATCTTGAATTATGGTGGTGGTTTAAGAGGGGGTTAAAGATCTTCTCTAACAGCTTCACAGAAAGATATAATTTTAAATTCCCTTGGTCTGATTTTGAGTACCTTAGAGTGTCCATGTACCATAGGGTCTCTCTCTCCCTGCTCCTCTGAAACATCTGGTCAGTGACAGCTTTCCAGAATAAATGGGTAACAACTCTGATCTGAGGCTGCAATTTCTCTCTTCTAATCCCCAGCAGCCTACTTGATTGATCCTACAGCTATGCTGCATAAAGATTAATATTCTATTTGTTAAGTATCAAACAGCAGTAGCTGATATCCAGCGGGCATCACTGATGATTTCAGGAGCATCCTCAATCTCTAGTTGTCAAGTTGTGCATGCAACTCTTCTACAGAAGAGAGAGAGAAAAAACTAAAAAACTGCAGGAGAAGAGAAGGGAAGAAATACAGCCCAAGACAACTGAGGCCTTGTGTAAAGGGCAGTCTTGTGGGATAGGCAGCCATTCAAAATGTCTTCTCATTTCCAAACCACGTTTGCAAAATCTGTTGCTGGGAAATCTGACTCACACAATTGCCCCATTCCTAATCCCTCCAAGCACTTTTTAACCTAGTTCTCCTTATTTGTTGCTCTGTGCCCACTAGACTCCCTCAGCCTAAATAAAGATTTAAAATGTGTTGCTTTCTAATTAGGGCTGTCTGAGCAGACCTACTTGAAGAAAGTTATACAGCCTCAGTACTGTACGTTGTACTGTGTCATTCTTAGGAGTGAAGTAATACAGTGTTAATGATAACAGGTTATTTTGTGCTATAGCTGCATAAGCAGAACTAGCAAATACCAAAAATGCAAGCTAACAGCAGGGTCTTTATATCTGAGGATTCTACATAGTTTTGATCAGTAGATTTCTTATAAGTGGTAAACAGCTTGTCATGTCTTATTGACTGAGCAGCCTATTATATTCTGGACTTAGTTCTGATTTCCTTGCAGATGAAAGTGAGTTGATCTGAATTGTGCTTTTGTTGGTATAGGATAGAGTTTCAATGCAATAAACACTTTTACAGCACTCAGAGATAAACTCCTCCTGGCACTAGATGCATTAATACCTATTAATTTTAATGATTCCCTACAGTAGTGTATATTAAAGAAATTAAAATACTAGGGTGTAACCTAAGACAAAGTTTCAGTTGGGAAGCAGACTGCTCAAAAATGTACTTAGCCTCATTTATTTCAATATCTGAAAAACTACGTTTCATCTTACAAGGAAAAGGAATAAGTGTTTCTAATCCTGTGAATTTGGGAAAGTTTGAATGTCTCTTTTCCATTCAAGTTGAGCATTCCGAATATAATTGTAAGGCAACTGCTTAGCATTATTTTATTAGCTGCCCCTGGATTTCCTTGTGCCACCAGTGGTCTCACCCTCTGTTCAAAGCCCTGAGATTACTATTGCTTTTGGAAGCCTGACTTTATTCTTTCTCAGCCACATCTATTTCTTCCTTGATTAGCCATGAAATATCTGGTCATTTGGTAATGCTTGGATGAAACTGAAGAATGACTGTGAGCTAGCTGTTTAAAATATCCAATTCATATTTCATAGAGATAAAAGGATGCCTAAGCTATGGCTATGCTTTGGCAGTATTGTTCATACTCCCACAGAAAACATTTTGATGTTGTTAAGTGACTGCAATCTTTTCTTTCAAGGGCAAGTACTTGATCTTTCCAACACAGATTCTTAGAATCATAAAAACATAGCTGCTAGCAACTGTATTTTCACAGTGAATACTTCACCTTGACATTTGCATCACACTGGTGTCTTTTTCAGAACTTGCCACCCCACTCAGCTTCTTGCAGCAAAAATCTGTATGCACTTATTTTTGCCCTGCTTGTTACAGATATTTCTGTTACCCTATTGTCTCAAACCCTGATCTGTTCCTATGGCTCTGATTTGTGGGTTGCATGATTTGAACTGTCGAATAATGATCTTTTCAGCATATTATATGTTGCACTATTACTTCAAGATCAGAGCAGTATTAGAATGGAAGAGGTAAAATGTGATGCTGATGTTTACAAAGGGATTCCAGAGTTACGTGGGAAATGTGAGCTATTATTTAATTTTGTTAAAAGTGGTAAAACTGACATTGCAAACCATTCATAGTTAAACATAATGTACCAATGAAGAGTCAAAGTGTTTTCTGAATACATAAGTCATCCCTCAAAAAAATGGGATTTTTTTGTCTCAAAAAACCACCCAACATATAAGATTTCTATAGAGGCATCAATGGACCTGTGGGTTATAGTGATCCTGTTGCTTTAGTATGCACAGCTTTCAAAATATTTTTAAAGTCTTCCACATTATTTGTTGAATTTACTAGGGGTAAAAGCACACAGAATATAGAAATTCAAAAATCACTCTAAATTTCACAGTTAAGGGAGGTCTGTAAAATATCCATGTGAGAACTTGCACTATTCCATCATTTTTTTAAACAAGTTCATAAAGAAACATGAATAAGTGGAATGACAAAGTTTGAAGCCAATATATAGTTAATTTCACTTGCTAAAACTAAAGCAGGCATTGAAAATTCAGACAGACTTCATTAATGACTGAGTAATAAAATGAAACATGAGATTCAGGTCTTAAAAAAAAAATTCCTTCATACTGTCCACTGTGGTTGTCTACATCTAAGCTAAAGCCACCTGAGGAAGAGAACTGTGATGTCATCATGGGTCTTTTTCACTGGGTCCAATGTCAGAAGCAATCGGAAAAACAGGTAAAACATCAACAATTAATAAGTGGTCCAAAGTCCAATGCAAAATAATATTGAGGAAATAATGTTCACCTACTGAAATTATCCAGCAGAAGTTTTAAACCCCAAGTTTTCATTGAAAGCATAGCTTTCAGTCTGGAATTGATTGATAGATGGTACTGTGGAGGTAAAAACTGTAAAGTGTTACAGAATACTACGAAATAATATTTTGGAACATGATTAGTGGACCAATCAAAGTCTATCAAACATAATGATGTATCTTATCCTGAAAATGTGCATTGCTGGAAGGAAAAAGACTATGCAAATCTCTTACATCTTCTGCCTAGAATTTTTTACTGACTACTGACAGAGATATACAGCATATGGCCCTGAGTGGCCATTTTTATTCCAACTTTTATATAGGGCCACAGATTTTCCCTCAAATGGATCCACAAAGAAAATGCTGTTTCAGCACCCAGCATCCCACTGCACAAGCAGACTGTTGAAATGGAAGAACTTGGTGCTCTGAAGCGCACACTACATTTCTGCCTGCTGGTGGTTTAAGTGGACAGAAATATCCTTGAAGATGTTGTGAAATCCTTTATGCTCTGTAGCTGCTGCATCTGAGTGTCTTTAGCTGAAACTAGCTCAGTATGAAGTAGAGAGAAAGCACAGCATTCTCCAGGGTGTGCATTAGTGAGGGGTTTGATCTTAGCAGACACACACATAAGCACACACATAAGCACACACACACACGTGCTTTTCACACACAAACTTTTCTTGATCTGAAACCACCCAGTTCTGCCAGTCCCTGGACACACTTCAAGTGCTAGGCTTTCAAGATGGAAGGCTGATGGAGCAGTCAAGTCATTGACATGTAAACTACAGTAGACTGAAAAGTACTGATGATTTAATCCTGAATTTCATTATGTTTGATACAGTTCAGGGAGCAAAACCTTTGTTTTCTGAGTCTGTTTAGTTAATAGAAAATAGGGCTACTCTAAAGAATTAAGCTGTTCAATTCAAAATGCAGTCCTCTAGTGCAGATAAGAGTTAGGTTAAAGTTCATCTCCTGTTACCTAGCAGTTATTAATTGTGTGGGGTTTCTGCTGCATATGCATTCCTTCTAGGTAGTATTCTGCAGGATACATCTATCCCTATTCTAAGTCTTCCCTTCTTTGAAGTACCCTTCTTTGATATGATGATGGAAACACATGTGCATTTGCTCAGACCAGTTTCCCTCTGCAGAGCAGACATGTGGTTTCCTTTTACCCTTCTGTGGCAGTATGTTTGTAGATTTGACTTTTAATATTTTCCCTTCCAACATGGATAGCTATGTAACTATCTTAAGAACAATTCCTCTAAATTAATTCATTTTGTCTGACTGAAAATTGCTTTTTAACACTTTCCTGAATGAGCCATCAATTAATATGCAGATCAGAATTGATCACGATTTCCTTGGAGTACAGCTCTTTTACTTGATTAGTCATTAATTCACACTGGTGACCTCCCTGAGCTCTTGGGGATAAGATTTTAATTTTACCTTATTAGAGAATAAATGCTACACAAATAATAGATTCAGATATGTGAAGTATAGCAAGATTAACAGAGTACAGGATGATCATCTGTGCTACATGGCATGCATTTGAAACAATCTCTTGTTTGCAAGTTAACTCTGTTTATTAACCTTTTCTTTTAGAAATGCAACACCTGGTAGAGGAAATACCCCTTAACTTTTCACATTCTACTATTACTACTTCAGATAGTAACATGAATCAGTAAAATAATTGAAATATAAGACTGGAGAGAGTTTGTTAGATTGTTGTGGTTTTTTTCTGGATGATGAAGATGATACTGTCTTTAAACCCAGGTCCCTTTACTTTTTAGCTTACTTAGGGTATCTGCTGTTCTTCCCTCTGCATTATATTTTTCCACCAGCTCTCTCCTGGGTCAGAATCCCTGGTCTAACATTTTATTTTCCCTGGATTTAGGTGAGTGGTGTCACTGAGCAAGAGCTATGACTTCCATGCTGCTCATTCAGTCTACGCTGGATCCTCAGTTACTGAACATTTCAGTTTGGATTTCTCATCTTGCACTCTGCTCTAAATACTCAAGCTGGTGCATCACTCACATATTTCACTGTGTGCCAGAATTTTCTTTTCATCTAAAGGATCTGCTACATCCCCAGATTTTCACCCAGCTGAACTGGCAAGAGTTTCACGTGGCACATCTGATAGCAATTAACCAGGGTAGCAGCTTCTGAAATGACTCTGCAATAACTGAGGCTTTGAGAAAGCAGCAGGGTTTCACATGAACTGTAAGCAACATGTGTGTGAGTTTCAACAGATTAGATATGAATCACATATTTTCATGGTAGCCCCTTATCATTAAATGTCTGCCTCAAACTCCTCCTCTGGTGTTTTTTCACCCATCAGACAGGCACTTGGCAAGATCACTAATTCCATTCACTTGCTCACAGTAGCTGTTACCACTGGAGGAAAACTATTCCACTACATTTTTAATCCTTCTATACCTGAACTGACCCCACCTTTCCCTTGTGCAACTGTCCTGAACATCTTTTATGCTTACAAAACCCACAGGGGAAATGAGCAGAAAAAGGACCACAATGATCATGATCAACTCATGATCACTAACTAAAAGTGAGAGTCTGAGTATTAAGAGACCCTATGGTACATGGACACTCTAAGGTACTCAAAATCAGACCAAGGGAATTTAAAATTATATCTTTCTGTGAAGCTGTTAGAGAAGATCTCTATCCCCCTCTTAAACCACCACCATAATTCATTCTGTTCTGTTTCCCTTAAGCTATTATAGATGCTTGAAAAATATTGAGTCTCATTGTAATGGTTTAGATCAAATGAGAAAAGGAGTGATCAGGAATATTTTAATTGCATATACCACTTCCTGAAAATATTTCCTGTTACAAAATGTACTTTCTGTTGGAGAAGTTGCTTAACTACAGAGTGGGATTTCTGGACTGATCCTGAGAAATACCCACAGCCCCATGGAGAGCAAATCTCTGTGAGATGTATTCAAGTTCCAAGCTGTTCTACAGCTGGGACTCAAACCATGTATTTTCTATTTTGGAGGACTCCCTTTTTGCCAAGGCTGCTCAATACAAAACTGTAAGTGTGGTAGGTGCAATAACCTGTCCTCTTACCTGGTTTCCTTTATTCTTTTATTCCCAAAAAGTCCATGAAGCTTTCTTTGTTTTCTGACACAGAACCAACCTTTTGAGCTTCAGTCTCTTTAACAGAACTGCACATGAAATTGTGCAGCAAGACTTGCATCCTGCTAGGACAACCCCCTACATATTCTGGATGATGTAGGATATTAACTACATCCTGAAACCCATGGAATTTTCCAGATTGAGTGTTGGATTATAACTGAAGTAAAGTGTTTATCCAAGAAGTATTTGTCTCATGTTATTAGTGGCATTCTGTTTCTGGTTGTCACATGCACCCTCCTCATGTTTCTCAAAAAGCTTCTTTGCATCTGCAATCCATCTTTGATATATGTGGAGTTTATCTTGGTGGGGTGAAACAGCATGATAAGTGAAGGTTTGGCCTTGTGGATACCCATTTACACGTTTGAAATAAGTTGTTATCAGTCCTCATTGAGTGATTCACTCAATTAATATTATATTACAATATTAGTGGTGAACTCCTGCTGATCTAGGCAGGAGCAAGCAAATGCCTGTCTCGCCTGTCTCTGACTGGACCTCAGAGCAGTTGTTTTTGGAAAAAAAGCCAGTGCAAAGCAATTCATTCCCTGATGCACAGTGCCAGCAAGCAGCACTCATCCGTTCAAGGCCTTCCTCACTGAAGGTCGGCTACACACCCCATGTTTACATCACTAATGAACCCATTCACCACGACTGCCTGCTCCCCTTTATGAGGCATTTGTAATATGCCTATTCCAACTCCAGCACGTGGCATGCCAGGACATAGCTGCTAGTGTCCAGATCTAGCCAAAACCAGTGCTAGATGTGAAGAGTGTAAACTGAGCAGGTTCAAGCTCACCCTTAGTATCTCAAAAAGGAATGTCCTGAAAACAGTTATCAACCTATTCTTCCACCTATTGCCCTTAGGTTAAGCATGTTCTGATATGCTATATCCAGCATCTTCCCTTGGAGTTAAAAAACAGTTTTAAATAAAGTTGTAAGACTAATCTTATCTTCCTCCTATAATAGCATGAAATTCTAACAATATAATTATTTTCCAAAGTTTATTTTCCCTCCTGTGTGCTGTGACATGCCAAGGTAAATTTCCATTCCTTCCAAATGAACTAAATATGCAACAGGTAAATAACGGAACAATTTCTGATTTATGGAATCATTATATTTTACTCAAGAAAAATATTCAAGTCTATAGGGTAATAAATCAATTGTTCTGCTACTTCATATTATTAGCACCCAAACAATATTTCCCATTCAGTAAAATTGTCTGTTATTAAGCATTTTTGAAGAACAGAACAGAAGAATAGAGAGGTCAGATACTGAGAAGCATTTCGCTTAGATTTTTTTTTTTTTTTAATCAGAGCTTTGTACCAAGACTCTGGAGGTTTCTGTGGTTGATAAGCCAGAGAGCAGTATCATACAGACTGATTTCCTGACGGAACTTCGGGATTATATGTCAAAACTGACATTCACCTTTGAAAATATTAATTTTAAGGGAAGTGATTAGCTCATTGAGACATAGTTTGATTTTTAAACACCCAGCCATTTCTGGTTAGGACTTTCATCTAATTATGTGTCTGGCACAAGCATTAATTGTGAATTTTGTAATTGTAAAATTATTTCTGTATTAGGATTTCAATGGGAATAGAAGTATTATACTTACTTTGAAGTATAGACTATCTGTTTGTGATAGCCTCAAGGATCAATTCTCACCTAAGACTTCCCTTCAGGAATGTTGCTTATCTGTCCGTATGTTGAAGGCTTCAGCAATCCAACCCAGTGAATCTGGACTCCCTCTATGATTGCTAAAAAAAAGCTCAATAATTAGAGACATCGTGGAAGAATAAGTGTAGAAAATAGCCTCACTCCTCATGTTGAATTAATGGTTTGAGGTTTTTTTCCTTATCCTTATATATGGCCCCAATCTTCCACTTATTTTTTACACTATTTCATACTTAACAACAACAAAGGTGACTTCTGCTACTTTCTACTGCTAATACTTCAGTTAACACAGATTGGTAGAGTGGAGAATGAAGCAGAAGGGAAGAGAAAATAATTCTCAAACTCAGGAGTTAGCATGGAAGGGCTGAGCTGTGTGTTTGGTGTTTTGGTGTGATGTGTCCCATTTCTCAGCTTCAACTTCAGTTCTGCACATTGCCCAGAAAAACGAGCTTCATAAATTCATGCCAAGGACAGAAAGAAATCTGAACAGTGTGCTAATCTGCCCGGCCTATGGCAGGGGAAGTTGAAAATAATTGCTAAAAACACAGCAACTGATATATGCCATAACTTGATCTAGAGATTATTGTATTCAGCTGCAGCAGTGATACCGGACCAGTTGTCAGAATCCTCTTGCACTGCCACTAAAAGCCTTCAAACAGTTAAAGATGTCATTTCTCTTGGTTGTCCTTCTATATACTTAGTACAATGTTTGGTATAACTCTAAAGCATTATCAATTTTTACTGAGTAAATTACAAGGTACTAATCTACAATTAGTAAATGATGCTAAATATAAATTTAGAGGCTGATGCTGCCATTTCCAGTCTCTCAATAAAATTCAACCTCATTTGTTGAAGAACAGGAACTTCTCAGGTCAGTGTAATTGAAAATGGAGCATTTGTTAAGGTAAAGCCAGAGCCACTTCCTGCCAACATCCCCTGCCCCAGACTTCTGGATCCACATAACTGAAAGCTTTATTTTTTCCTTTTTACTCTGTCCCTTTCCCCTCCCTTTTCCCCCCCCCCTCCCCCGTTCCCTCCTCCTTCCTTGCTCTCTGCTTCAATCCCTCAATTTGTCAAAAATTTCCTCCAAGTATATAATTTCTTTGGTCCAATACCTTCACTTTAACACAGCCGTGAAAGTTAGCCAATATCAGAACCATTCTGACAGATGCTGACAGGTTGTAGTTTAATGATAAACTATCACAACATGAGAAAACCTCCCACAAAGAGTTTGTGCCATGTAGCTGCACACAATACAGCTCTAGCTTCATCTAGAACTGAAATGTTTTCCTCTCACCACTGAGCTTTCAATGAGAATTATTCTTGGCACAGCTTAAAGATGCTGGATGCAATGAAATCTGGCACAAGACCACTGGCGTTAGCAGAATTATATCAGAGATAGGTTTTGCCTCTTCAGCATTGAACAATCCGGTAAAATTTCTGGATAACAGGTACCTCAGAAAGAAACTGAAGTTATTTTACTGTACCAATTAAAAAAAAATTAAAAATGTTAAAGCTTAAGTAAACAAATTTTAATATTAAGGCTTATTCTTCCTCAAAGTGATTCGGTTGGCTCCATTCCCCTTAAAGAAGACATGTCAATTTATACCAATAAAGTTTCATTCTGGCTGGTGATGACAAGAATGTACTATGCAAGAGCCTGAATTATGGGCAAGGACTGCACTGTGCAAAAATAGAGAAGGAAAAAAATTACCTTTGTGGAAGGTCTTTACAGTCTAAACATTAGAAAATAGACAAAAGAATGATGATGACAGGCAATCACAGAAAAAACTTTAGGAAACGACAGCATAATAAATTAAAGAAAATGTGAATAAATTTCGGCATGTCACAAAGTTTTTTTTTTGTTTTAAAATGATGCTAATACTCTGCTTTTTTTGAAAAATGAGGACAGAAATCCAGCCCCACCAATATTCTATGAGGTTTACCACTGGTTTCTGTGGGACCACGGTGATTCCTTTTCTCTTCTTATTTAAAAGAAGACTAATTTAAATAATAGCCTTATAAAAATGTATGTTTTCTTTTCTCTCCCTCTGGCTTTCCTATCCCTCTTCTTTGTTCAAAATAAGATGTTCATTATTTGTCCAGTAAATGAATAATCTGCTAATTAACTGCACTTGTTATGTGATGAATATTCAATTACCATAATGGGAAGAGGAAGAAGATGTATCATACCTACGCAAATTAATTTGTTGTTGGGCAATGAATTTGCATCCACCTGGCTGCAATTGCTCACTCCAAAATGCTATCCAGGTTTGCTATATTTGAGAATTAAAGGAGCACACGGCCCATTTGCAGCCATATACAAAAGGTGAATACCATTTCTCTGTCTCTTTTAACAGTAATATTGAAACAAATTGAATTCGGAGATAACTTGTGTTCTGTCTAGTGATAAGAAAAAGGAATTATCAAGTGAATTAAATTTATTTCCTGTCTTTGAAAAATGGTAGGCCTCTAAGATCATGTTAACCAAGAAGTGAGAGCATTCCCAATGGAAAAACAAGCCAAACTCTTCCTACACTAAACACTACAAAATATACTTAAGTATGTAAGTCCAAATCTCATTGTTTCATTCTTCTTGGTGGTGTCTAAAACAATACCAAAAGTATCTAGTGTGAAATGCTACAAAGCAGCATAATGGTCCTTATTCTAATCATCAAGGTTTATCCAATTAGCACAGTAAAGGACAAAAGGGAACCAAGTCCAGTTCATGGAACAGAATGGTCCCATTTCTGTCCAAGGGAGAGACTGTCTGCTGACACTCCTGCCCATCCTGTTCCCTCAAATTTAGAGTGGAGTTATTATTAGTCCATATGACAAAGTCCTCCATCTAAGCTATCTGTGACCTAGCTTTCCTACCACAGCCTCCACACTAGTGTTATACCAAATATCCATAGAACAGCTGCCTTACAAGGATGACTGCTTCTTCTCTATTTACTGCCAATTAAGGATCATTGTGGTATGGTATGGGACACAACAGTAAGACTGGAAATGATCCAAATTTAATCCATAACACTTCTCTAACCTAAAGAGAGAAAAAAAAAAGAGGAAAAAAACCTATAGCAAAAAATTATACAATGTTAGAGTAAAGAATAGAATTACTGATGGGGAGGAATTATCTCATTTGTCCCTTAGGAGGGAGAGAAGTCTAAACAAAGCCAAACCTGCTGACACAGATTAATTTGCATAAAAATACTATTCATAAATCCTAGAGAATCTCTCCACAGGCTTAGATTTTCTCAGTAGTAGCCAGCAAGTGTGAAAGGAGAAAAAGGAGAGAGGAAAGAGATTGAAGTTTACGACCAAAGTTTATTTCTTGACAGTTGTAGTTCAGCACAGTAGTTTTCAGTACTTAAAATGTGAAATGGTGCTTCAGGTTTATGCTATAAGGTATGATGCAGAGGGAGTTTTCAGACACTAGAGAAGATGCCTGGATGCTTACAAACATCCCTCTACACACCTTCTTTACCAGAGTCAGTGTAGGATGTCACAGGGCAGTACCTCAAAACAGATCAGAAAATAGTTGTAGCAAGGTAGATCCCAAGGCATTTTTGATATAAAGAAAGATTAAAGGAAGTGTCAGTAGCTGATTAACTTTTTTAACTTTACTTTTTTAATGCAAAATATTTGGGTCTATTTCTTATACACTGTTCATATTTTTACAAGTTTTCACTTCTAGCTTTTTTAATTTCTGATTTCCATTAAATAAAAAGATAGAAATCTAATGAAAAAATACTGATGTTTTAAATAGTAGAAAGTTTTTTTAGAATGCTTTCAATTTCCAAAAAAACAGTTTTCTCAGGGAGGATAAAGGGCTTTTGTCTTCCTTTTTGTCTTTATGAAAAATTTTCTATTCAGAAAAATTTCTGCCAGCTATAATGGCAATAAATGTCATTGACTGAGAAGTATAAAGGTCCCCTAGATAGTTCTGACTCTGTCCCTCACAGAGGTTAAGTTCTTTGTCAAGAAGTCATTGAGTTTACATGCTATTAAAGCACCATGCTTCCCAGACTATATTTAGCTGTTTGAGTGTAGGTTATGTATGTCAGGATGAGAGTGATAAAGCAGTAGTAGACTGCAACAGAAGGTGATTTTCTTTACTGCACAATTACGGTTTATGTTACCATAAAGCTTTTGCCAGGGATGAAAAGTTGGGGAGGATTAAAGGAAATGCTATAAAACATATCAAAGTGGATTGCATAAACAATTACCATGCTCTGGGAAATGGCTGATTAATTGACTGAAGTGAGACATCTGCAGGATGTTGGCACTATGGATATATCAAAGGATCTCAACTGCCTTGTTTGCTTTAATAAAAGTGGCTTAATTTGTTCCAACAGTACAAAACCTCCTGTATTACCTGGTTTGGCATCTTCATTGTTAAGGGAAAGAGCCCTACGCCTCTAAGTACAAGAGTCTTCCCACAGCCACACCTACTTGCACATTCCTCAGTGCAGAGACAAGAGTACAGGATTTTGTTAGATCTCAAAAACTAAGAGAGGGGCAAGATTTAACAAACAAAATGTGAGCGTGTGTATGTTTGGAAAAAACTTTACCTGCTTCTTTGACCTCTGGCTTCTCTTTGACCGATATTAGGAAAATAAAGCTCTTATTGTCCTTTCATCTGTCTTCCAAAATAATTCTTCCCTTGTGACAATAGTGCTTTGCAATCTTCAGTGACCATTTTCAGCTAGACACTGCTATCACATTCCCTGATAAGAAACTTACTCACAGACAAAATGAGGCCCATAATGAAAAGTAAAACAGTGATCTCCTGTGTAAGTGCCTAGCTCTTACTGAAAATTGTACACAGTTTAGATGCTCCGACCAGAAAATTATTCAAGAGAGAGTTTTTCTTATACTGCCTTTTGACACTATCTTGGAGGCAATGGTTTATTCTTTCTTCTTAAATCCTAGCTATCATGCGTCCACATAAGTGTATATATGTGTGTCTATATGAATATATTTGTGCCCGATGCCAGGCACCCACAAGAGTCACTTTCTCACCCTCCCCTGGAGTCCTCCAAGGACAGGCTGCTCCAGCCTGGAAGCGGGGCCCTCTCTCTCCACCGGGTCTCCCACTGGATCACAGCCTCCTCCAGGCATCCACCTGCTCTGGCACGGGCACCTCCCCCAGGGGCTGCAGGTGGATCTCTGCATCCCCCGTGGATCCCCATGGGCTGCAGGGGCACAGCAGCTTCGCCATGGTCTGCACCACAGCCTGCAGAGGAACCTCAGCTCTGGCACCTGGAGCATCTCCTCCCCCTCCTTCTCCACTGACCTTGATGTCACCATGTTGCTTTCCCTGACATGTTCTCACCTCCTCCTCTTCTCTGATTAGAATCCAGAATCTTGTGACTTTGTTTTGATTTTCTTCTTAAATATGTCATCACAGAGGCATTACCAACCTCTCTCATTGGCCCAGTTTTGGCCAGCAGCATGTCCATGGTGGAAACTTCCAGGAGGTTCTCCCAGGAGCCGCCTCTGTGGCCCCCCACTACCAAAAACCAGGCCAAGCAAAACCAGTACAATAATCTAGGGATCTCTGACCATTTCACACTGATTAAGCACATAAGTTATGCAAAATCCAAGGAAGATAAACCACCACTGTCATGAAAGTGAAAAAGCTTGGTCTTAATCACAGTCCCTACATGAGTATTTTTAGGAGAGATGCTCAATCTGTTCTGCATTTTCCTTCTGTGTGTAAACATGGGAGAAAGAGAGTTGCACATGGATTTTCTACTATGTTACCATCACTAGTAGGAGTAAAAGACTTGCTATGAGAGTTTAAAGTGCAGTAAATATTTCTTTTACTACCCTGTTAAGAAAGGACAATGAAGATAGAAGTGTTGGGAATTCTTCCTGGCTAGAAAAACATCTATTTTTGCTCGGTTTTTACAGGGCTAGTTAACAAGTCACTTTGAATAAAAAAAAAAAAGAAAAAAATGAAATAACAAAACAAGTATGGAGAAGATTGAGTAACATGAAGTGATTTCTATGCAATTAAGTGAATAGTATAATTTGCTTACTCTTCCCAAACCCTGCTGATTGCCAGGTTTTCACTTAGCTGCTTCCTTAAAACAACAAAAAATTATTAAGATTCTCCTGTTAGTATTTTGTAAATTACTTACATTCAGCACAATGACAGTTTCCCTAGTACTCCCCTTCTATCTGCTGCAGTTTTAAAAAACATTCCAAAAGTGCATAAACAAATGTATGTTTTCATAGTATAACTTGTTGCTAAAATGGCCTGGCTGAAAATATTTCTAAATATTTCATTAATTCCAGTAAGTGTTAGGAAAATTTAAAACATTAGGATGCAATTAGGGAATGTGACATATTATAAATGATAATCAAGAAATTAAACTGCTGACCTAAAAAACCAGCTCCTAATGATAGATGTTGGTGTAGTACAGATACTTCAGAGACAAAGTAGGAAAAAAAAAAAGCCAACATCATAAAGTCGAATTAATTTTACATTTTAGAAGTAAGATGTTGTGATTTTGATATGCAAATTAGTGTTAAAGAAGTATTCAAATAGGTTTAAAATAGCCACAACTGTTTCTTCTACCATGGTTAAATTTCCTCAACATTGCCCAAAACACAGGACTTATATTGCAGGTATAACTATGTAAATATATCCATAGTGGCTTAGTTGTGTCAGCAGGATCCTTTTCTTTAGAGGTAGAGTATGTCGACAGAAGGAGTTTTTCTGCCTGCATACTTGTGCAACTTCCCCCAGCACCCAGAGGTCAGCCCGAAAATCTCTTCTTTGTCAGCATAGCTGTGTCCACATGGGGTTTTTTGGCTGGCATAGCTATTTTGGCATAGAATATGTGAGTTTTTTCTCACTCTTCACTGACATAGCTGTGTGGATAAAACATTGTAGAGCAGAAGTAGCATGTACACACAATATGCCTCTCCCTCCTCAGCCTGCCTTTGCTTTTCACCTCTTCACAAATTAGCAACTTGAGGCATGGTTTGCTGAAGCAAGGAACACAAGGAGTGTAAAGTATCACATCACTCTTATCCCCAGATACTACTAGCAGATCATGGGATAAAGGAAATAGATGAATGAATGGTGCAAGTAAAATTTCAAGGGAGTTCCCTTTCTTTGTTGTTGGGGTTTTTTTGTCATAATGATGATTGACACTAATAAAAAAAGTAACATACAGGCTTACTACTAGAAATTTTTGGAAATAGTCTCACCATGTCAAACATACATGGATAGGAAAACCAATCATCAAGGTACTAACGGTCCACCAATGTCGAAGAGTACAGTTTTAATGAATTGGGAGCCTCAGGACTGGACTCACTAACATTGGGCTCAGATTGGGTTTCTCTGCCAGCATTCAGGAAATTCTAATCAAAGGAGAAGAATTAATGTGTAGACTTTACATCCAGGATACCCTGCCAGCCCCAGTTGGTTCCTAGCATCCCATAGCCAGCTTGACACTTAAGTAAGGGGTTTTCAAAGCACTGCTTCTTAGGACAAGACCACTGAAATTTGATGCTCTTTTGTAGAGCCGAGCCAAGTAGGTGTCTCTACTTGTAACAGCAGGAGGAAAAATAGCAGTATCTTGCCTTCAGCTCCCATTTACCCATGAGAAGTGGTAAAAAAATTCCAGCTTTTCTGATCCACATACCAAGAGTTCACGTGTCACCAAACTACTACCCCAAGTGCTCAGCTGCTAAGAGATCTAGGTATTACATTTGTCTTTTTTATGCTTGTCTGCTGCCTTCTATCTCCTGCTGAGAGCCCCTTTTTCTAGTGTTATGTGGGCTGAGTCACAGTGAGCGGCTGAAATGATTCTACATTGTGACAGAAAGTCACAGATAGTAGTTCCTAGGACAAGCTATGCCTCTCTAGGAACACTTTATTTTATCCAGTATATTACTAAATAGCAAGTGGTAGGTAGAAATAAAATAGCTGTGATACTTGTGTGTTGCTAGACATACTCTTGTCCTCCTCTTATTTTTTTGTTTCCTCTCTCATCCATTAATGCCATACTTGAACTTCTCTCAAGTGGGTCAATGAATATTAAGTAGTTTCAATATCAGTGAAAGAGGGCTGTACTCCAGATGAGATTTTGCCTGATTCCTTAGAAAGACAAGCCTTCATTTCTTTTCTACAAAAAAATCCTAGGAACAGGAATGTTCTGGTATGAGCAAAAGAGTTTTCTACAGTAATAAGTGTTTTCTGAAGAGGTTGAACAGTAAGTATTTACACAGAATATATTTCTGTATAAACCAGGTAGCTAGAAAATAACTCAAATCTATACCAACAGTTCTGTGTAAATCCTTTTGCTTGGACTAGATGACCAGCCTGGGGCAGAAGAAAGCAGGAACATTCATTACTGTATTTATTAATTAGAATTAATTCCTTTCCCAAAGAAGACCAGTTATAAATTTCTGTGTCATTAACAAAACAGGTTCAAGAATAACAACTGGAAGAAAAACAGAACATCATGAAACAGGTTTTGCACTGTCTCATCTTGCATACTATTTGCATCTCTTACAAAAAAAAAAAAGTATCAGTATAACAAACCTGAAGAGCCTTGAATGCAAAGAGAATCTTTTACCACAATCGGACAACTTCTAAGAGAGGAGTGGAGGAAAAGAACAAAAAGAATGACAAAGCAAGTCCACAAATACTGGTGTAAAAAGAGATAATTTATGCAAGTTATGACTAATGTATTCCTCTAATCATATTGTGATAACTGAAATCAAATTCCAGTGGATTATTGAGGTTATACAGGTCTGCTGCTGTTATTATAACTGTATCACTTGATAGACATTTCAGCAAACCTGAAAAAAAAAAAGAATGGCTTGACCTCTTTTCCATTTTACCTCAACTGACCTGGTCAGACCAATCTGATTAAACTAGCAGGATTATTTGTCTTCTGGGCCACAGAAAGCAGGTTTCAGTAGTAGGAACTGGGGCTTATGGTATCGATCTCAGCAACAGGACTGACAGTGATTGCCTTCCAAGCTTGTAGCCCGATAGGAGAGAAAAATAAAGGACAAATTCTTCAGTCAACTAGAAAATGTCAGTTAAGAGTCCTGGTGACAAAACTGTTACATTCCTGGATTGTTTTACACTGACACAGTGTAAAATGAGCAAGTAGTGGAGGACCATTTGTTTGCTATCTAACACCACAGTCAGCCCCTGAAGGCACTATTGCAACTTATTTATTTAAGAATGGCAACTTGATACCTTTCTTAAGCACGAAAAAAAAATTACTAACCAGATTGGCTTACTCAAACTGTAGTGAACTTTGGTCAATGAAGAATCCAGAAAACATGACAGCATCTAGTTCACTAGCATATGTTGGTGTTTGAAAATGCTCCTTTTCACTTAACTGCAATAGCAATTAATTTATTTTATACTCTGCCACACAACCTATAAAATACTTGCTTTCTTGTGCACTCATTTAAAAAAAAATCTTTGGAAGTTTTGATCATTTAACCAACCTAGTGGCCTTCTGTGGTGGAATGGCTATGTCAGTGGAGAAGTGAAGGGTTACCTGTAGTTTATCTGGACTTCTGTAAAGTCTTTGACATGGTCCTCCACAACATCCTTCTCCAAGAATTAGAAAGAGATGGATTTGATGGGTAGACTGCTAGATCGATAAGAAATCAGTTGGATGGTCACATCCAGAGGTCCACAGCCCAGAGTCCTGCTGGACATCAGTGTCAGACCCCTCAGGGGTCTGTATGGGGCTGGTGTTAATTAATATCTTCATCAATAACACAGATGAAGGGACCGAGTTCACCCTCATCAAGTTTACAGATGACACCAAGCTGAGTGGTGCAGCTGACACACATGGAGGATAGGATACCATCCATAGGGACTTGAAAAAGCTCAAGAAATAGGCCCATGGGAATCTCATGAGGTCTAGCAAGACCAGCTACAAGGTGCTGCACCTGGGTCATGGCAACCTGTGGTACCAACACAGGCTGGGGGATGGAGCAGCCCAGCCGAGAAGGGGTTGGGGGTGCTGGTGGATGAGAGCCAGCAATGTGTGCTCACAGATCAGAAAGCCCAGAAAACCTGAAGTGAACTTACAAGAGAAGTGGAGAGAGATTATTTGCAAGGGCATGTAGTGACAGGACAAGGGGGAATGGTTTCAAGCTGATGTAGAGTGGGTTTAGCTTAGATGGTAGGAAAAAATTCTTTACTGTGAGGGTGGTGAGTCACTGGAACAGGCTGCTTGGAGAAGCTGTGGATGTCCCATGTTCCTGGAACTGTTCAAGGTCAGGTTGGATTGGGCTCTGAACAACCTGGTATCACGAAAAGTGTCCCTGCTACTGACATAAGCTGTATATAAGAACTGACTTCACCCTGAAATATTGTGCACCAGCCCACTGCCTACTCACACAACTGTCCATGCCTTCCTTCACTCCTATTACTTTATGCTTCTTTTTCAGTTTCTAAGCCGAGTGCTTAATCTAGAATGCAAGATTCTTTTATATTGATGTTCTTTTATATCCTTAACCATGAGCAATAGTTTATCATTTGTTTATCAGGTAGCATTTCTAAATTCTGCAAACGAAATTATTAAAACTAAGAAATAGGTCACAACCTTGGCAACCATCTGATGTGAGACAGTGTAATCTGCTAGCACACTGGTTGTCATGGAAACTGACAATATTGGATTTTTCCTTCAATGCAACCTGTTTTATGCATAAATTATTAGCATATTTTTAACATACAAAATCTAAGGCGCTGACACTTCAAAGCAGACCACCCATGTGTTTTATGTGTGTCCATGAGTAACTTAAACACATTCTTATTGTCATTGAGGAGAGGGTTCATCAGTTGAGGACTCTGACAGAGGAAAGAGTCTTTAGATTGGACAGTACAGACTGGTGCTTTTGAGATTAAGAGATCTCAGGCTCGATCCCATTTACCTAATGACCCACCCAAGAGTTTTGTATTGCTATGCTTATTTGCTTTGCTGCTTTTTTACTGTAAATCATCTCAGAGCTAAAAGTTTGCTTGATGTAATACCAACTTTATGAGATACATTGAAAATTTATATATGATTTGTTTTACTTTCATCTCATCTAGAATAAAAATAAGATCTTCTGGACTCAGAGAGAAACTAAATAATTCTTTCACTCCTGCTGATCCTTTTATTTTTTCCCCCACACTTCCCCTAACAGCCAGGAGTTAAAATTCCTTTTTTAAACTCAAGGACTAGTGCTCAGCTCTTACTCCCATTTAGCTAGATTAGCAAATTACTAAAAGGTAGCCTCTCTTCCTGTGATGGCTTCCTTCATCTGTTCTGTATTAGTCCACAGTACATATTGGTTGCAAAGAAGAAGCATTTCTGAATGACAAAAGATTCACTTGATCATTTTTTTTCATTTTCCCCAGCCTGAAGCTGTGTGTAGAGTACCTTCAACTGTAGGAAAAATCCAGAGGCATGAAATGAGACCATTAACCCATCGCCAAAGAACAATTGTCATACAGCATATCATCTGAGCTGACATCCATGTCTCTTTCTTCTGTAAAGAACATCTTGCCCTTAAGTAAAAAATTTGAAAGTTGAGAACAAAGGACTGAACAATGAACTGAATTTCATCTGTAAACCTTTGAAAAGAGACAGGGTGACAGCCCATCACTTCTTCCTTCCTCCAAACCCCTGGTATGGCAATAAAACCTCAGGACCTGGAAGTTTTTTCTCATAGTGTTCATAACCCAGTTTGCCTTCCCAACAAGAATTGTCTTTCCCACTGTTCACAGAAGTCATAGTTGAGCTGTAAGGGAAAATTACTATAAAATGTATGTCAGGAGACAGAGGAGGTTAGTCTAAGTCACAAAGTGGAACATGAAGGTACTTGTAGGCACAAGGGAAAGTTCATCCAAAATTTATAGAGGATTCACGAATTCTGCAAGTAATTTTTCTCAGTGGAAATGGAAAACAGCAATTCTTGGATTTCTGGATCATATTTCTGTGTTTTCTCTCAAAAGGTTGTGTAAAGTCATTACAGAGATCAAAGAATGTCTATCTTCCTCAAATGTCTCCTGTCTCATTCTGAAACATTTATGAAATCTGCAAAATCAGCTGTACAAATTTAGTTCTTACATTTTACACCCTTTGGACATAGCTAATTTACAGAAATTTCGTTCATTGTCATAGTCAGATATAATTCCTTACCTTCAAGATGTTACATGCTGTGTCTCTTCAGGTCATTTCCTTCACATGATCTCCAGCACTCGTCCTGAGCAGCTTCCTTTGGCCTGGTTGTACTACTGCTGGTGTCAGAGGAAATATTCTGTATTTGCAAATTTCATCAAAATGTTCTCTTCCTCCACTGTACTTTGGTATGAAAAATAAATGTGTATTAGCCAGAATAAAAGCTTCTTCCTACTAGAGTTATTCTTTTTTTGAAAAAACACAGAAGAGGCATTCTCTTGCTATTCACCATAATGATTATATTAGGTAAATGAATTTGCTTTTTAGCTATGACATTTTAATGGCTACTTTTTCTGATTTCTCTCTATGATGTCAAATACTAAGGTTTATATAAATAAGATTTCTCTATGGCAAGCAGAACCTCTGTTGATTTTCTATTTTGACTGCACATCAGCTAATGTGTGGGAGGGTTTTTCTTGATTTTTAGTTTGTTTCTTTGTTTTTCCCCCACCAATAAGCTAATGAATAGCTGTTTAAAAGTTCCAGTTGTGTAGACTAAGGACTATTCATTTCTTTTTCTCAACGAGAAGACAAGAATCTTGCTTCCCCTTTTTCTATTTTCTCTCAGAAGTTACAGGAGCATGTTGCCTTCATGTCTGAGATTTCCAGTCTATCGCTACAACTCTGTAACATGCAGAAACTGCAATTCTAGAAACTATGTTAATGAAGTGGAACAGGATTTCCTATAATCTTTTGATATGTCACTATGGCCTTTTCTGAGATTGATTTTTCTAGTGTAATTAACAAAGGTGAAAAGAGTTTTACTGTGGAATCAACAAAATGTCCAGATTCTATTTGTAATCCAGAAACACAAAATTGTCTTCCCCATGGTTACATTGAGAAATGGCCAAGAAGAACAAGAATAGTCAGACTTCAAAATATAGTTCTGTAAGCATTTTGGGAGCCTTTTTTTCTGATCCTTCCTGTAAACTACATCATGGGGCAGATTTTTTAACTGGCAAAGGGGGTCTGGGAGTTTATCATTGCAAGATCTTAGTCTTGGCAAAGCAAGCACAGATGTATTAAATAAGTAACTGTATTTTAGTACTTATTGAGATGCCACTTAGCTAAATTATTGTGTAGCTTCTCAAGTGTAACTCCTTTTAGATCTAATGTTCATAGAAAGTAATCCATCATAAACACACAGACGCACAGGCCATAGTCATAACAAAAGAATACAGTTTTGTTTCATTTTGTTTTGTTTTCCCACCGTTCTCACAGTAGCTTTCAAAGCTTGTTTTATTGTTATTTTGCTTTATCAACATTGATCAGAGATCCTGGTGGCAAGCAGAACTAAGAGGTTTGATCTCAGGTTCAAGTAAGAGAGAATTAGAAATGGGTAAAACACAATGTATTTACAGGGATTTTGACTAAATCCAACTCCCAAGTTTTTTTCAGTTTACTTAACTGCTTTTGCTATGTTATTGTAAATGTCTTTTCCTATGAATTTTGGAGGGAGAAACTTTGGTTTCATTTGTTTTTAATAATTTGAGAAGGTGGTATCTAAGAAATTCAACTTATATCAACAAGTGAGAAGACAATTCTCAATCATTGCCTTTGGACAAGAGTAAAGAGATGAGTAAGTCTTGCATGGCTTTCTGTTCCTGAAGTTGTTATCCTTGATGAGCTCTTACTCACTGTAACTTCAGACCCTTCCACTAAAATATTCTTAGTCACCTGTCACTTTTTCTGCTGTTCCATGCCTTTCCCACCAGATGGTAGGCAATAAAAGCAGGAAACAGAAGCCTATCTGTTACTGTATACTTAAAAGGAATCAAACAAAATTAAATAAAGTGCAACTGTGAAACAATTCTCCATATGCTGGTCTGCTTTTTATGCTTGCAACTAAAAGGCAGCACTGGAAGAGATCTGGTCAGTGTTTGCAGGTAGTTGATTAATGGCATAAGTAAGGGCTACATAAGCATATGCTACATATGTTATTACATATTGAAAAGATGCTATTGTGTCTCCTGTTCTGTTGTTCTCTAGTTGTAAACAAAACTAATTATTATCAGGATATGCATTTTCTGTCAATTCCTTTAAGGAAAACCATTTATTCCACTTATCCTGCTGTAACCAGATAAATGAAATTGTCTCCCCAATGTGTAAATATCTTCTCCTGCCTTGTTAGTGCTGTCTGGTACATGAAGTACTCATTTAGTTGCAAAAACCAATTATCATCCCTGTCTGGATACATTAAGAATTTTCCTACAAGTCTTTTTCTCTCTATCACATTTTAAGCAACACTGTACATGAATTATTCATATTGCCCATCTTGCAGGCAGGTTTTTTTATTATTAAATTCGATCATAATAATAGTTATTACCACAGTCATGGCAGTTTTATGAGTATTCTTCAGTGCCATTACCTGGAAAGTTTTCAATCAAGACATATAAAAGATGCAAATCAATTTCCATAATAAAATTAAACTGTACCATCTACTCTTTCATCCTTGCAATAGAGTTGATTGACAACTTCTCCCTGATAGTTGCAGCTGATAACTTACAGGCACAGTAATGGAGAATGGAAGATTCTTTTACTCTAATATTCTAAGAAATTCAGTATTTTTCTTTTCTTGTCAGTATTTAATGCTCATGTCTTCATGCAAACACAGTGTTTAAGATGCAAACATTCGGTTTACAAATATTCCTCCCAAAAAAGAGAATTATTTCTCTCTGGCAATATAAGATTTGCCTTTTAGTAACCAATGGCAGTGCTGAATAAATAAAATTATTTAATGAATTTTGGGAACAAATTAAACATTTGTTATGTTCTGAGTAGTGTTGTTATCCACAAAGGGATCTTTTCCCAAAGAGAATGTTTTCCAGGTGATTCTCCTAACTTCATCCTGCACTTTTATTTTAAGTCTCTCTCTTGTTTTAGCACTGCTTTATCACAGGTTTTAATGACCACCTGATGGTTCTTCTTTGATCCCTTTCTGTGCAAGCACCTGGTAACTTGTTCCTACTTCCTTGTTTGTTTATCACTTCTGTTTCTCTGTTTGATCCCCATTTATCTTTTCCTTGTGCTTTAGATCAAAGGTGCAGTCTAAAAAAAACATAAAATGTAATGTCCACTGGTGCTGGTATTAACTGCGTATAATTTTGCCTTTACTCTGGAGGTGGATTAAATCTTAATAAAAGTTTCAAACCAGGACCCTTGACTTCAGACCCATTTGCATCAACTGCAAGGCAGAGCAATGCATTCATATTCAGGAAGTTACTTTGGAATTATATTGGAGTAATTAAGATGCGAATATAAACAGCATTAATAGGGATAAATGTGTCTTCTCCCTTCAATTAACCTTCAAGTAAGACCAAACCATACAAAGCATCAATCAACCCTAATACCTTGGGAAATAAAGTCATCACCATTTAGAATCAAGAAAGAAATTTATTTTCATGATACAGATTTGGACAATTCTATGCATTATGTAAAGGTTAATGTTCCCATTGAAATTTCTGGGTGGTGTCTGTTCAAAGAAGACTCCTGGAGCAGAGACATTCTTGCTCTATTCCAGCATAAAATCCTTATACTCCTAAGAACTTCCTCTTTCATGTTAAAAAACACTTAAAAAGATAGATTACATCACACTTCAAGTAACTAAATCATGCAAGACTGCACTGGTGTCTGTTATGTAATTCAATTTATTATGGCAAGGCTTCAGAATTAATGAGTGAATTACAATTTTTCCCATAAGCAATTTTTTATTTCTACTAAGGTCATGTTAGGACTATTATTGTTATCTTTGAAGATGCATGAAGAAAAATTAAATAAACTGTACATTTTCTATATAAATTTTCCATTTTCAAATCTATTTAGATGTTGTCTAGATTGCCATTTAAATTATTCACCAGTTTTTAATGTTACCTGCATATTATGGCATCTGTCAAAACCAATTTCTGCTGAGAAATAATTGCTTTCTTCATCTGCAACATATCCTGAAGTTTGTTGATTTTTATCCAACTGGTGTATAGCTAAATATTAGTCATCTGTAACAGAATTTTGATTTCTACATCCATAACTCTCCCTCCCCATGACCATTTTTCTGGCTAGAGTAATAGCTTATTCCATCAAGTTTTTAAAATTTATTCTAACTCTGAATATAATGTTTGGAATTGATAACAGCACTATAGCCCATGTCTAAAATATGCAGTTCATGTGTACAATGAGATGTTAGAACTAATGCTGTCATTATTGCTCTGGATAAAGTGCCCTCTATACCACAGATCACTAGAAATTCCTGGAGGTGTTGGATGGCATTTTCCAAAGGACTAGAAGTCCATTTGGAATTTGGTTCTCTTTGTCTTTGAAAGAAATGTGTCCCTTGCAAATGACAGAAAAAGATGGCAATCTATCTACTAGCAGCTAATTTTCCTTAAGTTTAGATTTTGAAACTATTCTTCTATGTTGCCTGAATGCAATATAAAAGAAAATTCAAGAGACACCTTTTCAGTCTGTCCACCCATCCACCCAATCTTATATGCTCAAAGCTCTTTTTCAGACTCTAAAAGTACGATACATTCATCCTTCATTGCCTCATCTGAAACATGCAAACTGTCCTGGTTGTCTCATATACCACCTAAAATGGTATCAGTGGTTATCAGTGGTAACTATTCACAGGTCAGCCAAATTCTTCTCTGTCCTTATCCACGTTGTTGCAGCTCCATCGGAAATCTGTTAAGTCCGTTTGTTACTGAGAGCTTTACAAAAATACCAGACAGAAATCATTGGTAATTTACTTTTCTTCTTAAATGAATTTGTTCATTTCCTACCAGGAAACTTAAATTTAAATGAAATCAATGATTTTCCCAGCACTTTTTCTTAACTGTGTTGTCAGAGAAAGGGAAACTGTGTCTGAGGTCTGCATGAGGGAGAATGTTTTTATAATATGCAGTGACCTTAGCATCTGTGTTGTCACCACACATCCTTACATAACTTCAACAGGTACAGTGCATTACCCTGTTACATTTTGATCCTCAAGAGGCCTTGTCATGTTCACTTTAATCACGTTGTCTGTCAGAGACCTGTCCATATCTATCTGCCTATCAATCTGACCATCCTGTACCTATCTGAAGCCTGATAGATGCCTAAAGAGAAGGTAAGGTTTGCCATAATCTGAAAATTCAACACAGGAAAGGTAATTTATTTATTTAGAAATTTATTTATATGGAAAAATAAGAAGTAGAAAGAAGCTGGCCATATTTGTGACATTGGATTATAATGAAATAGTTTGACTACCATCCTAAATTGTGCTGGCTTTGTTAAAACACTGTAATCAGAGAAAGAATGTTTTTCTAAATGGAATTGCCTTGAGTTCAAAATTGGATTTTAAATTCTATTATTCTAATGTAATATTTTATTCATTGTTTGGTAAAAGGTAACTTGACATCATACATGTTTTCTGAGGCTCTGCCTTATTCTTTAAAGCCAGCGACCATTTCCCATGGCCCAGTTTCTAACTACTGCCCTATAAATTCTCACACACCACGTAGGTAAAAATGTAAGGAGGAGGCTAAATAGTCTGCTCAGGAATTCATGACTAAATTGTGGTTTACCTGTATGGGCTTTTTCTCCCATATGTCATTGAATATATTCATCTTAAGTTTCATATTTGCGGCTGAAATCCCTTTGACTGACCTACTATAATTGAGATTCAAAGCAGATAGAGACCTCCTGTGCTTGCTTGTCTGAACCATTCCTTCTGATCCTGGTTCCTCCTATTTCAAAATCATTATTTCACTTTTTCTATTAAAATTTGGTATGACTAACAATATAGTTTTCAGAACTAGACTCATTTCTCGTGAATGACAGATATCTCTTTATTTCTGCCATGAATATTGTAAAAGAGGGAAAAATTAGAGATCTTGAAGTAGTTGCATGCTATCAAAAATTGCACTTTGCTTTATAATAGTAATGCTTTGTAGCTATCCAACAGTCTTCAAACACTAATCAATTTTAAGTTATTACAAGGTTTATAATGGAATATATCATTTGTACTTCTCTTATCTTCCCTGGAATTCATTCAAGTAGATTTTTTTTTAATTTAAACTCTGTAATGGCTATTCTTTTGCTCTGACTTAATAACCAGAAAGGTCTGCCTTCATGTTAAAATATAGTGACAATGGTTATGTCTTCCTGCTCTTACCATCCATTTCACTGTTTCATTTTTTAAGTGGAATAGACCACACCTTTTGATAGAAATCAAAGGAAAGCCTCAGAGAAATATTTTTTGAAGATTAAAGGTATGGAATTACAAATGAGTAAATGTAGTTTGATTTAATAAACCTGGTCTGAGGGAAAGAGTCTGAGTCCCAAGCAGTGCAATATCCTGAGAAAGGCCTTTACAGCCAGCTGGGGCAAAGCAAAAGAAAATGCTGAATTTGAGTTTTGAATATAAGCGGTCAGCTTTGAGGCTACAACTCAAATCAGTCCCACATTAGATCTAATATGAATCTTACATTACTCTTTGGAAGAGAAAGGTGTTCATATATAGGGAAAATCTGGCATGAGGTTGTTGATTGTGTGCTTTTTTAGATGTGGAGGTAGAAGCCGGAAGAAAAATGAAAGAGTAAAGGTCTGGGTAAAAGAGCAAAACAGGGTGTCTCAGTCTGCACATTATGCAATGAAATGCACACCACTTGTGTGGGGAATCAACTGCATTTTATTGCTGTGAAGTGGGGTTCTAATGTAATTAAAAGGAGTAACTTCATTTATTACTGTAACAAGCTGGATTGTATATATTTGGAAAGTAAGTATCAATTTAGGATAAATTTTGCAAATCTCAGATGATCAGTTATGTCCACAGCCAGCCAGGGACTTCCAATTCTCAGCACTGCATGGGATTATCTCAATCACCCCTGCTTAAACACTGATCTCCAAAACCTATACTTATATCTGCCCCTAAAACTAAAGATGCCAGTGTTTCTGCTGACAAAGTTGCTGAAGACGCTTCTGAGGCTAACTTGGTTGGCACCTGAGCCCAAACAGGTATTTCTCCCTTGGTGTTTCCACTTGGGTGTGAGGCTTGACCTAGTAGGAGTGATCAGGGTAAACCAGCTGGATTTCATGTTGCAGAAAATACAGCCAAGGGGAGATACTTCAAGGCTGGATGGTTTAAGAACATGATTTACATAGGAGCCCCATGGAATAATCACTTATATAAGGCATTTGTGGCATTTACTTCTAAGTCTCTTGCTGCTTGATTTGAACAGGTTTTCTTAACTTCCAAGTGCTCCAGTCAGTTGTTTCTGGAGACTTTTTTGCCTGATAAAAATTCAGCTACCTAAAGTGAAGTGCAAGGTTTCTGATGGGAGGGAATGGCAATGACTGATAATGAAATCTTGCATGGCATGATTGCTGAGACTATTTACTCCATTACAAAGACAGGGAGCTGTGTAAAACCTTTCAGCTCTCACTCCAAAACAGGCGTGTTTGAGAATATTTCCCATCTCTGGCAGAAAAATTGCCTTCCATAATCATTAGATGAAGATGTTCTTACAACTTTTGTTCCCCTTTTACTGGGAAAAGAAAAAAAGAACAAAAAGGGACAAAAATTTACAAGTTCTATTAATAACTCTTTACTTATTGTCTTCAGGCTTAATTTAAGGTAAATCTCCACCTGAACCAGTGAATCTGAGGCAAAGAATGCTACGCAAATCCAACTGGCAGTGGACTTTGCAAATGTATTTCTTTTGCATTTTGTCAATCTTCCTTGAAGAAGGAAAGCAATTACTTCTTATTTCTTTGTTCATTTACTAGGAAAACTGGGTAATTTTCTGTGCATGCATGCGTGTGTTGAGCAGTACACTTGATTTCTAGAGTAAGTTCAGCTAATAATAAAATGGGTCTTTTTTGAACCTTGAAATACTGAAACATTTTTTTGGCTTTCTCATTTCACTGCTGTGTTGACTTGGTCTTGGACTTAATGTCCTCACAGAGAAGCATATGATGAAGTCAGGGTATGTATGGGAAATCTATATTAAAAATAATTAGATCCTACTGTAATTAGTATAATTAAAATTATGAAAAATAGGGTTTAAAATGCTATAATTGTTAGTGTAAAAATACATTAATCTTCCCAAGTTGTTTGAATGCTCTTGTACAGTAAAAGATCATTCTTCTTCAAATAAGAAAATAAGTTTTTCTTGGCTTCTTTTTATTACTTTGTGACAAAGTTCTAACCCTAAAACAGTTTAAAGGGAGAGAGAAAAAAAGAAGAAATCTTGACAGAATAATCTGGCAACAGTCATTAAAAAAGAATGACTTTTCTTAAATGCTCTCTGGATTTATAGCTGTCTTGTACAATAAAGTGAACCGGTTTTACAGGGAAAGATTTTATAACTGAAGACTGGACTAGTTAATATGTGAGACATTTCAGAATACACTTTACAACATTTCCACATTTGATGACATGCTTATTTGTTTCATTTACACTGGAAGAAGGCTCGTTTTCAAGTATTTTTCCCCCTGAAAGGTGTCATCCTCCACGGGAATTCACAGTTTATGCTTCCAGAAAGAAACATACTGCTTTTCTCTCAGCCTCCCCACAGGGTGAAGGTGTGTGGTTCTAGAGGGGCTTCAGTTCTGCTAGCCCAGTCAAATGCTATAGGACCTTAAAGCTCGATGTTTTAGAAAACTGCATCTACTCTGAGGCAACAGTTCCCTTTCCTCTCACCCAAAAGAGATGTGAGAGGTTCTGTTGCTGAGGCCAAAAGAATGATGAAATTCCTACAGCCCTGAAATAGTTCCAGGACACATCATTTTCTTTATTCATAAGAGGAAAAGGGGTGACTAAAAGGATGACTAATGGTGACTAAGAGGCAGACACTGTGCTATGAATCTTCAAGAACTTTCTTGGAGGAAGGGATTGTGCATGTCTCGTGTTCTATTTCCAGAGTTACCCCTCTCTGAGACCTACATCAAAACCTTTTTGGACTACCAAGTGGTGGTAGCTTTTAGTAGCTTTTCAGTTTCCTGAGACTTTAATTCTTGCTTTAGTCAAGTCCCACAGGAAATGCTTGAATTTTGTGTTTTGGGTTTGTTTGTTTGTTTGTTTTTAAATATTAATTGAGTTTTTACTAGAAAAGTCAGTTGTGCTACAAATCTTGTAAGAGAGTGTATTCTCATGAGAACCTTAGCCCAGTTCTGTAAAATTCAGGTTTGTACAGTGTAAATATAAAATCCCATGTGTATTCTCTGAAACAGAATAAACCTGTGGTACTCAACTTTGTACTTCTGCAGTGAGGCTTCCAATGAAGATGTTATACTGTAGCACAGCAATGGTCAGTCATTCTGTACTCTGTTAAGAGAGAAATTTCTGGTTACTCTGCATGACCGGTGAGCATTAAGATGTTTTATTAAAAACTGTTTAAAGACAAATCTGGAGTACTAACAGAAACAATAATATTTTCATTTCAGTTATTTTCAGACATCAGATTTGATGAATCTTGAGGAAAACTCAAAAATATACAGTATCTCTTATGCTGAGACACCATGAGAAGCTCTAGAATTAAAATTATTTTACTTCAGCTATCCCACTGAATGCGCTTCACATTTTAGTCCATTATCATTTTGGTTGTGAAATGTGTGTGTTGTACCAGTGACCCAAAATATAGATATTGCACCATGTATTTACAAGGTAAAAAATTCCGAAGAATTTACTGAGCATCCATTTCAAGCTAGTTTTGGAGCTCAGGATGGGGTTTTTTGTTTTCATGAGGCTGCAAATTTCTTGAGCTTACTTGTTAAAGTTTTCTTGCAGCAGTTTTGGGCTTGTCTGTCTAGAAGGGAATGTCACAATGTCACCCAAAACGTCACAATTAAAAATGGAGAAAAAGGTATGGAAAACTACATAAAGGTTCTTGGACCTTGGGGTAAAGAGGGGCTGGATGGGGTAAAAAGGGGTTGTATGGTTTTTGTTTTTCTATTGAGTTGTGATTCACTACCGCGTCTTTTTCGGAATCTGCTTTAAGACTTAGTAAGTTTGGGATTTTGCATTTCTTCTAGCTGTCAGCCGCTTGTTTAGAATTGTCCGGGGACTAGGAAGACAAGCCCGCCCTCGGAGTAGCCGTGACCCGGCCGGAGGAGGTGGAGCCCAAGGCCGCGGAGGCGCATCCCCAGCGTTCCCGGCTCCGCATCCCCGGCGCTCCCGGCTCCGCATCCCCGGCGCTCCCGGCTCCGCATCCCCAGCGTTCCCGGCTCGGCATCCCCGGCGCTCCCGGCTCCGCATTCCCGGCGCTCCCGGCTCCGCATCCCCGGCGCTCCCGGCTCCGCATTCCCGGCGCTCCCGGCTCCGCATCCCCGGCGCTCCCGGCTCCGCGCGGCTGAGCGCGGCTCGGGCGGTCCCGCGGCCCCGGCGCGCCCCCTGCGGGCCGCTCCCGCACCTGCAGCCGCCGTCGGAGCGGCCCCGTTCCCAAAGAACCAAAATTGCTCCATCCATTATCAAATTGATTATTGAACCTTATAACAGGCAATAATGAAACAAAAACACTTTCTGCCCGGATACAGAAACATTCATAAAGAAAGCGATCATTCTGTGTCCAATCCTGCGGTTTTGTATTAATATATTGATCTTAAACCTCTGTAGATTTCACTGTTCTTTTTTTTTCAGTCAATTTATTTTGTACTGAATCAGTTTTACATCTACAGTAAAATATTGCTAAAATTCTCAATAAATTTTCATGAAGTGAGGATTTTCTTCATATGTTTTATTAGGTAATTTTAAGGAAATATGTCCTGCACCATCTGTGTCTTTTTAAGTGCTCTCTGGTCATTTCACTGGAGTCATAAGTGTCCTCTTATGCCTTTTGTCAAGAATGATCTGGAGAACTGTGCATTTGTTAATTTTTACCCTGTTTCTGAGCCTTCCTGCCCCCCATCCTCACTTTTAGCATATTATTTTAATCTTTGAAGGACAGATAACTGTGAAATAACAGCAGAGTGTTCAGGTATTTTCCTAACACAGGACAAGGCAACTAATTCTCCATTAGCACACAGAGTATTCCAGCTGTATGCAAATACACATCTATCAAAACCAGTCAGTCAATGTCACATTTGAACAATTCTTAGGTTCTGTTTTCTAAATCCTTTTGTAATCGCAAAAGAAAGCTGTAAGTCATTCCCATTTCCAACTTTTTTTTTTTAATTAAATTAATTACTACACTTGCTTTCTACACCTATAGAACACACTAAAGAAACACAAATAACTGTGAAAGATGAAGCTGTTGGCTCCTCTGAAGCAGTGATGGGTTATGTGGCTTGCCTGCAGGAATGGATTCTTGCTGATTTGCTGATGAAGCCCTCCAAAGCAATGCACAAATGCACATGCTCATATGTGATAGCAAATCATAGAATCACATAATCTTTAGTTTTAGAAGACACCTCGAAGATCATCTGTTCCAACCATCAACTCAGCACCAGTATAATCACCCCTAAACCATACTCCCACATGCCACAACCAGATGCCTTTTGAGCTATTCCAGAGATGGTGACTCCACTACCTCTGTGGAGGGGCAACTTATTCCAGTTCCTGACCACTTTTACAGTGAAAATTTTTTTTCTGATATCTAATCTGAACCTCTCCTGGTTCATCCTATGGCCACTCCCTCTTATGCTTTCACTTGAGACGTGGTAGAAGAGGCCAACCCCCACCTGGCTACACCCTCCTTTCAGGCAGAGAGCAATGAGGTCTCCACTGAGCTTCCTCTTCTCCAGATTTAACACCCCAGATCTTTACAATATTAGCAATACCAGTAATGATCTGCCACAGACGATAGCATCATTAATAAACCTCCCTTTTGCTTTTCAGATTGAGTCAGTCTTGTCGCCACTGTTAAAACTTAGCTGTCTTCTTGGTCAATGTAACATTTTGTTAGTGCTTGTGAAGCTTCACACACCCACAAACATGTCTATGAACAAAAACACACACATATCAGAGTGACTTGGTTTGTGTTGATTTGCTTGTCTTTAATTCTGAGTATTTTATCAGGCCTTTTTACTAGGAGTCTTACAGATTTCCTACCACATTTTACAATCAGAACGCCTTCAACCTTCATAAACTTCAGTTTGAATTCAGTGACTGCCTTTTCTCAGTAAATTCTTACTAATTTGTCAAGAGAAACTCTTCATGTACCAGCAATATTCCTTCAAGTCACTTGAGTTCCTTAGCAGGCTCCCACCTAACCAGCCACATTTGCTGTTCTGTAAGGCACAAGTCTTCCAATGCTTACATCTTTCCTTCTGGATTATATTTTTCCTTGTAAATAGTATAAATCATACGTATTAAATTTTTATCTTGGATGTTGAATGTCTTCAATAGCTTCCTAGTCAGCATCCCTTGACAAAATTAAGCAAGAAATCGTAAATCATCAAGGACTGCAAACAAACTGCTGTCAGTATTAGGATTACCTTATGACCTGACTTTCAGTCGAGTTCCCTTAGTGGAGAATACAGGGTGAAATGTTTTAAACTTCCCTTTTTCATTTCTGCTGTTCCAGACAGCTCCTAGAGAATCTATTCACTGTTCTGTTCTTCCCCTCAGAGGATTGCCACTGTTCCATTTTATGCCAGATATCACATGGATTTCAAATGTTGTCAAAGGCTTAGAAAATCTGTAAAAGAACTGCTTCACAATGCGTGGAGTTACATGGAGCTTAACCATTAAACAGAGTCACTAGTACAAAAAATGAGACTCATTCAATTCTGACTAATAACTGAATTACTCACTTTTGCTCTAAGATGTTCCACAGCATGACTTGCCTCTTTTTTAATGGAAATTTTTCCATGGTTTTACTGTTCCCCATAATGTTCTTTCGCTGAAGCCCTATTAGTAATGTAATACAGCTGCATTCACTTGTCACTTTCTCTTTTGTGTGACCTGTATAATACAGCATACATGTAGTGCAAGGAAGAAATCTCTTTTGATGCTTACCAGGACTGGTGGGAGGCGTCCTTTCCATTTCCTCTCCATATTTTACATATTATTTTATATTTACATGTATCATACTATAATATGTCTCTTTATGCTCCAAGAAACCTTTTGTTTTAACATGCAAGAATATAAGAAAGTAACTCTCACTAATGTAACATTGGAATAACACTGGACAGGCCCTTTCCCATTATGTCAGAAATGTATTCAAAAGTACATTACAATTATTAACCACAAGATGGCTCAATAGGAGAGGGAAATGTAGCTTTTTTACATCACAAAACCACACAATTTCTGCATTTTAAAACTGAACAGAATCTTGGCTCTTCAGGCTCTAGGATTGAATGCATCCAGTTCACTCCACTATTAAAACCCAGAAACACTGTATTGCTAACCCAGTTTAGATAAAAGGCAACCACGACTTTTCGTTTCCTTCACTATAAAGTTAAAAAATGTAAGGTTTTTTCAGATCTGAGGAAAAACAGAACAAAAATTATGGAAGGTATCAAACTTTTAAAGGCAAAATTTAATTGACAAACTGCTGCATGTTGCAGAGACTGAATAAGTCCTCTGGTATCATTAAGGAAATATTTTTAATTCCTCTGTGTGAATCAGGCTTATACTCTTATTAACATGACGTAAATTGCATAGACATAGAGTTCTGATCATTTAGTTGACAACATAAAGACATAAACAGCGTTTATCCCCCTCTCATTTTTTTCTTTACTACTACTTTGCCAGTTATCCATGATTTTACTGCAGATGCAGTTGCATGTAGAATCACTTAATATCAATATAGGATACAATTTTCCTTTTTCACTTATAGAATAGATGCTTAGAAACTCTTATTTTGGTTGAAAAGGAACTTCTTCAAACTCATGCATAATGCTGGAGAGGTTTCTGCCCATTTCTTAATGACTGGAGCAAAATCATCAGAAAGGAAATAGAACCACCTAGTTTGGAGCATCTCATTTCTCTAAAACTGAGAGATCCAGAGATATCAGCTCCTACACTGTACTCTATTAAGATTAATGGGGAGCACCAGTATTTTCTCTTAAGAAGAAATGGGCTGATTCAATGCAAAGATGTTTGTGGATAACCTGCATATTCCTGCATGCCTACTCCCATGTTGGTGAGTTTTAAGACTATCCACACATGACCACAGTTATTCCAACCATGCCCTTTGCCCCCAAAATGATGGAAAGCAGGTTGCCAGACAGCATGCACCAGAGTTGATTTCACGTTAATCCATTGTTCCTGTGCAAAACACCAAAAGCACTCTAGAGAGCTCCTCGATCCACATTGAATCATTTCTAGCAGGTAGCTCTCCAAAACCTGTGTGAGAACATAGATCACATGAAAGTATGGCTCTTGAAGCAAGAATAACTTCTGCTCCCTGGTTATTAATGAATATTATATATTATGAATATATATCTAGGAATGAACTGAGTATGTCAGAAGGAATATGCTTAAATGTCAATTCCTTTTGTAGTGTGAAGTAGTAACTGCAATGAAAAAATGAAAACACATAGCTTCCCAAGGATAAAAGCAAAAAGAGTGGGAATGAAGGAGTGATCTCATACTCCCCTCCTCTCTTTAAGGTTTCCCTGCGTTCTCCCTCACTCTTACACCAAAGTCCTTTGACTTTGGTGTGATTATTTTCATCATGTCTCCTCAGACTTTCAAAGCCCTTTTCGACCTTTCCTGTATATTAGCTGATGGCTTTGGCTGCTACCTGCACATGCTTTGGGAAACAGCCCTTCTCCTAAAGTGTACATACTGTTCTTGCACTCTGGTAAGGATAGTTAGCCTTGGAGAGGCAGGGGATGTGATTCTACATTCAGTTCATGAGGAAGGGGAAAAGAAAATGAGAAGAACATATTTGCTTGTTGCTCACTGAAGAGCTCCCAGGGAGTAGGACAAAGGGAAGAAAGCTGCAAGGCGACTTTGTGAGTAGCAGCTGCAGCTCAAGAGGGGGGGAAATTGAGAAAGGTTATGGAAGCAGAGCTCGCTGATTAGACCCTGGAGTTATGGAAATCAACTTTTCCATCATCTGAGTTACTTTTTCCTCCCACATCTGGCTCACCAGCTGCTGCCTGGGAGCACTAGAGGCAAAAGATCTCCAGAAAGCACTTCATCAGCTCTCACCACCTCCACAGAGCATCCTGTGCCTCTGCCAGTCTGCTTTTCAGACACTCAAATTCCTGTCAACCTGCAAGGTGCTCACTGTTCTGCTAGCAACTACACAGACAACTCCACTTTTTCTTTTTCGGCTTTTTGTTTGTTTTTTTTTTACAGGGCCATCTGACCAGACACTGAGCAGAACAATTTTCTGATCAAGACCTGCGCTCTATTTTTCAGTGTGATTGTTCTCATCTCTTCATGTCTGGCATTTGTGGTACTTCAAGCCAGACTAGATGGGAGAGTAGGACAAGATTTGCGGACCAGCTACGGGAGATACTTTTGTGTGTGTGTATGTTTGTGTGTGACACTAACAAACTTCAAGTTGGACTAGCTGGAGTTTTAGGCTTAGGGGTTTAGGGGCTAGACACTGAAGGGACCATACATTTCAGACAGCTACCAGAGAGGCTCAAGTAAAATCTCCTCATGAGCTCTGAATCTCATCATCCTGCAAGATAGAGAAGAATCAGGCCATTTTTATTGTTCATTCTTGCATGAGTATATACTTATTTGTGTATATGTGATGCCTGCGCAAGAAGTGTAGTCCTGTGTTTAAATGGTTGATCATGCTTATGTGTAAGAGGACCCAGAAAGAGCGCTGCTGGCACAAACTTTGCAGGAATGGTTGTAAGATGCAGCTTTGCAGGTGTCTTCTGCAGAGACAGGGCTGCATATTCCTCTGGTTTCTCATGTCTTCCAGCCCTGGCAAGTCACTTCAGGAGTGTGAAGGAGAGTTATGCTTCCAGCCAAAGACCTTTCAAGTGCTCAAGGAACAAGTGCATACCTTCAAAGCATGATTTCAAGGATGCTTCCATCATTGCACTGAGTTCTGTGCTGTGTATCTGGAACCAGTCATCTTTCACACACAGAGGTTAACAACCCCTGCTGCTGCCAAAGGCTCCTTTTCCTAGAATTTTCTGAATGATGAAGTGAATAGTGTCAACATGGCAGAAACATGCGGGAAATAAAAATTAATCATTTTAAATGTTATTAAAAGTTCATCTGAACATTAAGATGTTCAGTGAGATCAGGGGAGTAACAGCAAAATAAATGAGTTAAGAGCAGAAATAGGGTCCTGAGAAAGAAAAAGAGATGAATGAGAAAGGAGCAACAGTCAGAAGAATGAGCTGAAGTCTGGCAGCAAAAGGCAAGCAGAAATACTTCCACAGCCTCTGTCCCTCTATATTGCTTTACAAACATTCCAGGTTGTTGTGAGCCCTCTAGATCGATCAGGAGCTGTCTGCTGCACACTTCAGAGGGTCTTGGGAGCATGAGTCACACTGGCTAAGGGTCTTTTGGAGTACAACTGCCAGTTTAGCTTCCCATGGAGAGAATCTAGTTCCTCCGCATTAAAACAACCCTGAGGACTCAGCCCTGTCCCCAGTAAATATAGACTGCCAGGGCTTCAAAACCAAGGTGCTGCTCTGAGCCAAGATGCTAATGTTGGTACAACCTAATGAGGTCTATTCTTTCCCTCTAAAACTAGTGGGGCAAGTGTCTGTCACCCTTAGGGAATCAACACATCAAGCAATAAAGAAAAATGATAAAATAAAAGTGTGCAAGGGCAAGAAGCCGCATAAGTATTCCTTCCGTCAGCGATGACTCACATCAGCGCCCCGAGTGAGCGGTGCGTGGGCACTGCCATCCTGCCACACGAAGCAGAGCTGTTCAGGAGACAGACTTCCTCAATGAGTTTCCAGCCTCCTTACCTTTGACATCTGAGGATGGCTCCATACATATTTTATGAACTTGGATGTTGTCTTTTCTAACTAAGTAAAAATAACTTGCAAACTCCAATAACACAATGAAAAAGAAAAAGTGAAATCAATCCCTTTTAAATATATTTTCTTGCAGTCATTACTTGAATATTGATTTTTAGTGAGATCTTCCAGAACAGTACATTTTGACCTGCCTATCCTTAACTGCTATGACTGAGATACAGTTTGTTTAAAACCCAGATTTATCTAATTAGATGGGGTATATAGGGTATATAGGATGTGATCTCCTGGAGTTGAAAAAAGGTCATACATTCAGAAAAAAATGAGAGGAATTTGTTCTAAATTATAGACATTACAACTTTAAAAGGTCTTTAAAGAATCATTTTCTAATCTGGATGCTTGTAAATAGTTTTCAACTCTGAACTATAATAATTACTGAAATAAATGGTCAGGTTTAAGTGTTTAATGGAAAACTTTAAAACTTGTTTCCTTCAATTATATAAAAGTCCTCACTTTTCATGCCTCAAAACACAAACCCTTATCTTTCAGATACCATTAGAGCCATCTATTTGTAATACTCAAGATATCTTATGCTTCAGTCATCCATTGTTTTTTAAATGTGTGTGTGGACCTGGGAACCATTGCATCTAACAAAGGAAAATAAACATTTTAAGTAAATAAATAAATAAGCCAAGCAGAAAGTAAAAAAAACCACAATGCAGGCTATAAGGGTAATTTTAATTACACTGTCCAAAAAGAGAAATCAAGAAATTTTTTGAGTAAGATGATGAAAAAAAAAATTAAAATTCAATACAGTCCAAAAAACATTGCTGGAATAGTTAGGGCTATGATTTTGATTCATTGATTAGTGTCTTGGATCAAACTGAGAGTTAGAGCTCTGCTCAAGGAAACACCACAGCTGTTCTGATTTTCATGGGCTCAGAGAAGCAGGACTTCAGAGATCATTACATCCTTGAATGCATACACAGCTGCAGAGGGAACAAAGCTGGTGCAAGGACTAGAAGGAATGGCTGAAAACTCTGGGTTTGCCTAATTTGGAGAGAAGAAGGCTGAGGGGGACCTCAGTGCTCTCTGCAATGCTCTCCTTCCTGAGGCGGTGATGTGGAGGTGCTGATCTCTTCCCCCTGGAATCTAGTGACAGGACACATGGGCATGGCTCAAAGCTGCACCAGAGGAAGTTTAGACTGGACATTAGGAAGTATTTCTTTACCAAGAGGGTGGTAAAATGCTGGAACTGACTTCCTTGGGAGGCGGTCAATGCCTCAAGCTCGAGCTCAGCTTTTACTTTTCTAACTTCATCTCTGCATGCCCAGCCAATGCCCTTGGAGTCCTCAGTGGGTATTTGTTCACATTTCCATGTCTGGTGCATCTCTCTTTTGGTTTCGAGTGGGCTCAGAAGCTCAGAAGGGATCACTGGCTCTGGCTACTTCCCTTACCTCTAAAGAGGATGAACTGTTTTTGTGCTTCCAGAAGCATGTTCTTGAAAAACTCCCAGCACTCACTGACTTTTTTTTTCTCCATGGAAGTTTCCCATGGAATGCCTCCCAGAGCTGAAGTTTGGTCTTTAAAATCTAAAACCTTTTTCTTGGTACTATCCTTCAGTGTGCTCAGCAGGATCCAAACTTCACAATATTTTTATCATTGCATCCAAGGCTATTGAGCTATTAAGAGCTTTAAATATTCAAAAGTTTAAATTCTCTGCTTCTTTTGTATTATGTATTTATTTTTATTTATGGAGGTTATCTAGAGACTGTTTGGCCTGAAGAGTAGAAAGCTCCAGGGGATATGATCAATGGATATAAATACTTTATAGGGGAGAATGAAGGAGTCACGGTCTTCTGAATGGTGTCCTGTGACAGGACAAAAGGCAACTGGAACAAATTAAAACACATGAAAATGCATCTGAACACAACAAAACACTGTTTCGTTATCAGGTCAAACATGGGGATCATGTTGCCTGACTGGACCTGATGTTGGGTGTTCTGCTCTAGTTGGCTCTGATTGAGCAGGAGGATTGGACTAGATAATTTCAAAAGGTCCTTCCTGATATAGAGGATTTTCTGATGCTGTGATTTGGAGAAAAAATTCTCTCCTTCTTTGAGAATTTGCTAGTACACTATTTGAAACCAGGTCTCCAGTGTGCTGGTTTTGGCTGGGATAGAGTTAATTTTCTTCACCATGGCTAGTATGGGACTACATTTTGGATGGTTTTGTCTAGGAAGTCTGACAGGATAATTTTCAAATATTTCATTAAGACAGTGAGAACAGTCCAGCCAATAATAAGCACTTAAAAAAATCAAATTCATTGTATTCATTGTATTAACAACTAAACAATGATGAATTGGTTCTTAATGAAAACATATTCAAAATTATTTACAGATTTAGAATGATCAAAAGACAATTATACACTCTTTCTGTAATTGAGCTAGCTGTCTGTGGTGATCTGTTTACCCATTGTTTTTCTTATCCCACATGGCTCCCCCCTGCTTTTCCTTGCCCTTAGCCCTGGCCACTCCCTCGGGCTCTTCCTATTGGTTCCAGTACCCCAACTCCACCCATGTACTGCCCCTGTGATCTGACAAAACTCCCCTGCACCCACATCATGAGGTCTTTGTGTTTGGGGGTTGCTGAGACAAGATGTAACCCTTAAAGGTCTTCTGGACCCTTATGGAGCGGCCCTTCTCGCCTCCTTTGCCGTCACTGTGTTGTAGAGCTGATAGCTGCCGGAGCAAAACCGCGGAGCCGTCCGAAATGGACTGCGGGGAATGGCTGCCCTGCCTTAAGCAGCTCCACTGAGCTCCCAGGGAAAGCTGCAGCTTGCTAAATGAAACCTAGCACTACAACAGCTGTCAGTTCTAGAGAAAAAGATTAGTTTATTTTGTATAGGAAAGCTATTATTTCTTAGTCATAAAAAAAATTTAATATATGTCTGGGTTTATTTTGCACCATATTCACCCTCAATTTTCTAGTGTTTGAATGGTTAGTAATTCTAAATGTTCAGAAGCACACTTAAGTAGAAGATGTAATGCCTCACAGATGTTTAGCTGTTGGTGTTTTTCTCTTTTAGTTTTGGGCTGGGTTTTTCTCCTTTTTTCTTTTGGCTAAATACTCCAGTTATTCAGTTTTATTCCTTATTTCCTGAGTTAGCATAACTCCTATGCATGGTGTACTGAGTATATTGTTTGGTTAAAATTTACTTGGGAGCATAGAGTTAAGTTCATTCCAAAGGACGTAAACAATGGCTTTTCTATGATTCCACAGAAACTAATTTTGTTTTTCTAATACAATGCGTACCATAATACCAGAAACATGATTAGTATACTCCAATTGTAATACTAATCAGCTAGAAGTGAATCGCATATATTCCAGCCTCGTTTAACACAGTTACTGATTTTCAAGGACTATGAGCTAATCTCTAACTCATTAAAACATTGTAAAGCATGAGGAATAAATGAAATTCATTTGAAGTATTCATCCATAAATTCTTAATTTCTTTAGCTTGACTAATGCCTGGCTAGTGTCTAAATGAGTTTAAGAACAGGCTTTTAACAAGATCTATCAGCCAGAGTCAATTTTTAGCTCTCTTCATGCCACAGGTCTGGAAATTTTGCTGTGAGGTTCTTGACTCCCTGCCCAACAGCTGATCAGCTGGATCATTTACCAGGCTGATGTTATCACAAATAGGAGAAAGAGAAAAAGCATCATATGAGTAGTAGAAGCATACAGCCAAGCAGGTTCTTTCAACAGCAGAGCCTGTTATCTTCAGAAGGTAATTTCAGATATGAAAGGTGCATAGCAGTAGAAAAATGCAAAAATGTCCCATGGCTTGGAAAGTTCTTGTTTATGAATTTTGGATGGTAAAATGCATATTTCTCTTGGCAGCTGGAGAGCTTCTGGAATTATACATTGTTGAGATGCAGGGAAAAAAAAGGATTTTTGATATCAAGTAATCTACTTTGGCATTCCCTGTTTTTCACAGTATCTGTGCTTGATTACAGTTCAGAGCAGAAAGCTAAAATAAAATTAAAACAGTAAATTGTGGACTGGGTGTAAACAGCAGGTTTCTGGGTCCTTGAGGTTGTGAGCAAAAAAAAAAGTTAGAACTGACCAGAAATTAAAGTTATGGTTAAAATCTGAAACCAAAAATAATATTTACACCCACCCTACTCTACCCCTTCTCTTTGTTTCTCTTAGCTCTTATTGCTGAGCATGATGTCATATGATATGGGGTATCCCTTTCATCAGTTTGGGTCAGCTGTCCTGGCTATGTCCCCTCCCAGGCTCTGGATCACCCAAAGCCTACTGGCCTTTGTGGAGGAGTGTGCCAGCACTGCTCAGCAGTAGCCAAAACGTTGGTGAGTTATCAACTTCCTCCCAACAACAATTCCAAAGCACAGCATTATGAGAGCTGCTATGGGGAAAGCTAACTCCATCCCAGACAGACCCAATACACCCAGGTTTCGTCTACTCATTCCTGCAAATATGTTTTTTTAAACTGCATTTCTTTTTTTATTTTCCTTATTTCCTGTTATGCTATTTTGAATCTAGAAAATTAGAAAAATCAACACTTTCTGAAAGAGTCAAAATGTATGTCTATTTCCTTTTTTGAGAAAATCTTCCCTTAGGAAACAGGAGAGGGTTTTTTTCAGAAATCAGTATTGTACTCAACCATTACATGTCAAAGACAAAATTGCAGGGTGTTGGGAAAGGTGACAGGAGAACAAACAGATCTGCAGTCTGCATACAAGATGTTCTGCAAATATCATGAATCCTCTAGGGCCCCTGAAATCACATAAGATGACTGTAGCTAAAAGCTGAATTTACTCATTTTTGGAAAGAAGACTGTTCTGACATTGTTTCCAGCTTGTTCCATGTGAGACTTCTGGCAGGAGTTGTCATGTTTAATTGTCGTTGTTGCTGTAGTTTTCTCACCATTTAATACCTTCATCTTAATTTCTGGTGACTTAAAGCAACTGTCTTCACATTTTGGTCATAGTAGAATATTTTTTAACAGCATCTGTCATCAGCTCTGAAACAAGCAATCCCTGAAATACAGTTTAGCACATTTTGAGTTTCTGCTGTGCATAATGAAAGAACATTATTCAGACTGAAATACAATTAATATCATACAGACTGAAACATCAGTTAAGCACATTTTTAACCATGATTCTGAGGCCTCTTGCACTCAGTGCTCTGTGCAAATGTAAAATTCTTTTCCTTCGAATTTCTAATACTTATGTTTGGTTGTGTGTTAGTAGAGATAAGTACTGCACTAACTTTTTGGTCACTCAGACAACCCTCAGTGCAGTCAATGGGTCAGGCAGAGCAGACAGCACCTAAGATTACTCTTTGTCTTTACTCACTGTTGAGTTCACTCTGAGCAAGAAGGCAACAGAAAACAAAGGAAAGCTGAAAATTTGACAGATGCTGCAAGTTCAAGGTATTCTGATATGGGTGTCTTTACTTTATCTCCGTAAACACACTGAGGCCCCATCAAAGTCTTTCATACTTCATCATTTGCACTTCCCCCAAAAAGTCTTCAGTGTTGACAACAAACTCCTAATGTATTGATGAAAAGCAAACTATGAACCAAGTTGTAAGTGCACCCCTCGTAGGGCTATTTTCTTCATTTTACTATACCCCATGGCTCTTTCACTGCAGCTTTTTGAGCTATTTCTTTGAGTAATGGAAGAGTACAGAGCACAGAGAAAAAAATCAAAACAGATAGACTTAACAGCAACAAATATCTACCTTTTCATCTGGTTTTACAAAAAATTTATTTTAGACAGCATGGAAAGTCCTTTAAAGTTTTTTTAATTTTATTCATTTCCTCTTCCAGGTTTGCCTTAGGAATACAAGAAATTTTTTTTTAACTTGACTATTAATTTAGAAAAATACTGATTTAATAAAAGTATAGCAAAGTGAGAAATATTGGAAAAGTTTCATTTTTTCTTAAAAAATATATTATCATATATAATGGTTACTATTCTATTTACATGAAGTAATTTCCCTGAGAAAAAGAGGATTTCTAGAGTTCTCTATTTTTTGTTCAAACATTGATATCACAACTATTTCCTACTCCTTAAATTTTACTTAGCATATCTATACTGATTACTTAAAAGCCAGCATGGATAACAAGGCTCAAATAAATAGCAGCAAGGAGTAAAATTTAGAGTGAAATTTTTCATTTCGGAATTTTGTTAAGATTTTCTTTTGTCCCAAAATAACTGAAAAATTAAATGGTGGGAAAAAAAAAAAAAGTCCTAAAATTTTGTAGAAAGACTAACTAATGTCTTCAAAATCCTGTTATCCTCATATGACCAATTCTATTTCCTGTAAAGTCAATGGGAAACACTGTAAAATTCAACAGTAGCAAATTAGTGTTTATTCATTTCTATGTTTTCCTTAACTTTTCTTTCAATTTGCTTGTGATCTTTCAAAAGAAATTATTTCCTCGAGGAAAAAAATCTGATATTCCTGAACTGAGTAAGATATTTTAAATTATAAGATTTGCTGTACCTTCTTGCTGAACACAAATACATTTAATCTAAATAATTGTTATCAATTTCTTACTATTACTAAATATGCTGAATCCCTCATGTTTAAAAAAATCCATTGTGATAAAATAGTTGTAGAGCAAAATTAGATAAGCATTGAGTGATGGAAATGACTAGTGAACTCATTAAAAGATAATAGATATAAGGGAGATGTTAAGACTATAGAAGTTCTGTGGTATTGATTAGAAGATCAGCAATGTTTCTTTTTTCTTTTTTCCTTTAGAATATAAGTGAGTTCTGGGGTTTCCTCTGTGCTTTTACACACATAGTCTAATTGCTATGTGTAGTGGTTTGATGGAGTCTTTTACTACTTGAATTATTTCTATTCTGAAGAGGCAGAACAAGTGACAGTGAAATGGAATAAGTATTTGCACAGCAGGAGCAGAAAATTGCCTGAAGCTCTTCCAGGTCCAGCTGTGAGGAAATGCATCTGCTTGGCTAAGTAGAGTCAGATCAGTATTTAGATATAAATATTTTAGAGAACAAGACTCAGAAAATAGTGTGGGGTAAGCACCAACTGAGCTTAATGGTGATGAATATGTGGTGCTCTCACCTTGGAAATGGCTAACTTTTTTGAAAGAGAGCAAATTAAAAAATGTACAATGTGTCAAGTCTCTATCTGACCTGTTGTGTGCATGTCGGATTTTTCCGTCTACACCTTATGCCACAGAAACTTCGTTTTGGTTGCCTCCTTGTTTTTAGAAAGCAACTTTGGTGACATATGATCAATTTTTTAAATCTCTGAACATAAGAAATATTCACAAACCGGTAGTAATATCAAATAACAGCAAAACAAAATAATTTGTACCGTAAGCTGATGATTCATAACATTTAAGACATACATAACTGAATGCTGCTTCAACAAATATAACTCCTGAAGAATATGAGTATTTGATATTTGCAGACATTTCATTTATTAAATAGCTTAATGTCCAATGTATTCAGTAGAGGAAAGAAAATTCTCTTTAAAAGACTGTTGGAAGGCAAAATTTTCTGGGCTTGAAGAACTTTTAATAAACCTTTTTCTCCACACAGATTGTTGATATAATTAATATTGATATATTAGGAAGAGCTGCTTCTTGAACACATTTCCTATCTGCATGTGGAACACAATTAATCTAGCTCAGGAGCTTAAATCAGAGTAGAAAATCCATACAAAATAGCTTCTAGTCTGGCACCCAGTAAGGTCATAGCTGGTAAGAAAATATAAGTAAATATGCAGCACTATGAAGGAAAGAACAGCTAACTTCAGGATGGCATGCAAGACTGCTTTGTTAGAGAGGACACTCAAATGCAGTGACGGCTCACTGAGGATCACCATTGGTTCATTCTGGTTTTGGAAGAGGAAAGTCCAAGTGCAGCAGAGAAGTAGTGTGAATGGAAGAATCCAGAAGGTGATGCTGGCACACAGAATGAGAGTTTCTGCCTCATGCCTGCCCAAAACTAACTTTAAATATGGCAGGGGAAACAAATACAGAAGTAACTAGAAAACAGATATCTTCTAAATAGCAACTGACAACCCTAAAATGAAAGGGCAGGTCAAGGGATTTAAATGGAATAAATGGGAAACCTTTCAAAATGGAAAGAACAGGTAGTCGAAGTCTTAATAAATGCAAAGTTTCATTTAGTTGAGTGATTTGATATGATTTCCCAGATATTAAATTATATCTTAGCCCTGATGATGTATGAAATTTTCATGTCCCTGAAATCCAAGCCCATGCTCCCCATCCTGTGGCTAGACTCAAATATGCTGCTTTCGAGGCTAGACTCAAATATACTGCTCATGGTCTTCATTTCACTTCCCACTTCACTGACTTCACTTTTTAAAAAGAGAAGATTTCTTTTTTTTTTAAAGAGAGGGAGAAATACATATATTTTGTGTGGAGACTGAGTTGTTAGACCTGTTCAGAGCAAACTTCCATGTTCAAACATCTCATAGCATGTAGCTGAAAGAAGAATCCCATTTCCACCAAGAATAACACAAAATGTGAAATCATTAGGCCTTGTAAAGTCAGCATTTCTATTCATGTTGAGATAGCTAGATACACATTATAGGAAACCATATAAGCAAAGATGAAGAGTTAAGATGTATTCAGGATTGAACAATGGCTGAGTATGAATTGTCAAGATCTTTATAAAACACCTATTTTCTATCCTGCTCACATTTTAGGAAATAAGTTCTGAAAACTCTAAACTAATCATATAGGGGTTTTTTTTTCATTCATAATTTTCTAAATATACACTTTGGTTTAGATTTACAACAGATGAAAGCTGGTAGATAACAACTTTTTCTCCCTCAGTCACATTTCAGTAAGTGAAGCTATTTTTTCATACACACTGTCTTCTTTTCCATTCTATCTCAGCTCTGCACACACTGTTTTCTTCAAACACATTCATAACAGCATATGACATGGAAAAGAAGTCCACCAAAAGCATTGCAGTCATTTGCTCTGAGACACCACAATTCTCCAAGAAGCAAAGAGGACCAGCCTTTGCTATGCAGACCAGATAGGTGAATCGTTTATATTTCCTGATCTGCCGTAGCAGCTGGGTGTCATTGGACACGACTGGTATTACTTGGACTGTTTTGAATATCAGCCAGGCACAAACAGATGAAGGATGATTGCTTAGAATTTTAAGAGATGAGCTAAGCAGTTTAAGTGAGGTAGCCTCCTTACCCATCATTTCCCTGTGCAACAATGCCTTTTTCTTCCCTTTGTTGAATCAGAGAACCAAGCCAAGCCCAAAGCCAAAACCCCCACCCTCTCAGATTCAAATAGATTATATTTTTCAGCTAACAGTATGACATTTTAACCTCTGAAGTACTGAATCCTAAATAGCCATCTTTGGTACATTTTACAGGATATTGCATGTCCTGAAGGAAACCTTTGTTAGTATTTATTTACAGTGTTTCCCACGACTAGAGAGTGAAAGCAACTCGGGATTACTTATTCTAAATATTTTGGTTTTCCCTAGCTAGAAATATATTACTTCAAATATGCATTCCTTCAAAATTTGTCTGTGTGAAGGGAATGCCAATTGATTTTCTGTAGGAGTGGTGTCTCAAAAACAAAGCAGTTACTGACACATTTAAAGCTTCAGCACAAACACAAGAGATTGTATGACCACAGAGATTGATCTATTCTATTTTCTTTCATTAAACATGTTCCTCTAGGTCCCTTCTAGGAAAAATAATGTGGAGACAACTTTTGATGTAAAGTGAATAAAATGAGGATTTTAGGCTTCACAGCCATAAATCTGGTATATCTGAAGAGCAGTGTAATCGATTCTAAAAGTAAAAAAAAAAAAAAAATACTCCCATATTTCTTCAGTCAAGGTGTATTTATATAGCTGGAATTAATAAAAAAATCGTCAATAACTTTGGTAGAGATTTGTTCTTTGTCAGTTCTTTGAGAAATTTAGAAAAAAAACAGCATTAAGGGGCACACCATCATTTTATCTTCAGTTACAGATTACAGTTAGTTTTCTTAACCTGGGATTCAAACCAAAACATGTTTTCTTGTTAACTAAAGTGAGCTAATAAGACATATATGTAGCCAGTGAAAAAATGTTAGGGTTTTTTCTCACCAGCCAGCCCACAAGCAAAACGAGGTGTTTAGTCCTGTCGGGAGGCAAAGTGGAGATATATTCTGAATTTTCCTCCAGACAAATACATTGTGTTTTCCTCCAGATCTGCTAAGAAATCCTTCCATAACTCCTTTTCCCATTCAGCCTGCTGTGAACAGTATGTAAGACTAAGAGAAAACATTTTGTTACCATCTTTCCCTCCTTTAATACTGTTATTTAAAGAAATACTAGGATTGAAATGCAATAGCTTCACAATATTCCCCAGAAACTTTGTCATCACATACTGTAAACCATATGTCAAACCAAAATTAACTTTACAGATTTCTTCAGTTTACATTCTCTGTAACTTAGTTGTAACTGAAATGAGAACTACTACATATCCAAATTCAGAATGCTGTTGTCAAAATCACTGGCTTTGTCATAGATTTATGCTTCATCTGCTGCAGTACCATAAATTAAAAAGTAATATAAATTAAATTTAATTTCAAAATAAAATGACCACTACACCTAACTGTAGCACCAGACAGAATTGTAGCATCATTTTTCTGTTTTATTTTCCTCCTTGTCAAAAACTTTATTTCATATGGGGAAAAAAAAAATTCCCTTTTTGCCTAAGTCATGAATACTGAATTTGGTTTTTAATTTAGTAGTTTGATAATCACAATCCACGTAGGGTATATAAGCATGCTACTCTCATATTTCATACCAGTTTAAATATGCCTCTGAAATTAAAAATATAGATAAAAATGTATAAATCCCCTTATCTCCTGTCTTTTCCTGTGAGCCACTTCAGGCAGTTTAATATTCTCTTAAATTCCATGGGAGTGTCTATGTCTATACATAAGATATCTAACTTTAAAAAAACCTTGAGATTAGTGCCAAAACAATATAGTCCAGTACAAATTGGTGAAATTAACTTTCTGTGTGAGGGGGTGGCAAAATCCACTCCTATTTGGAAATGTTCAATCTGAGAGTAGAAGTTCATCTACCCTAGAATACTTTTGCTTCTTTGCATTGTTTGGAAAAAAAATACTGGGCAGTGTTGGGCAGTCCTACCTGTACAGACACTCTCTACTACCTTATGTCCTTGTTTTCCCCATCTTCTCTCCTATGCATGGGAAAACTAAAGAAGGTCCACACGTTCTTTAATGACCCTGGATAAATCTTGTCTCAGAAGCTGTTAGGCAACACAAAGATACTTTATGCACTTTCAGTAACAAGCTGTCTCCAGCATTTTTTAATTCTGAATAGCTCATCCTCGTTTAAATACTATTTTAATCCAAACTATTTTGCATAATCTCATTGGATCATAAGACAGATGTTGCTTGTTCACACAACCAACTAATTACAAACAGATAACAAACATCCAAATCCAGAAATAGTCAATGCGTATATGTAAAAAGCCAGTCCTTACCAGTTTCCATCACTGTGATGAGGTTTACATTTAATGTTGTGTACCCGCTTAGAAGAATATATTCCAACATCAGTATCTTTTTTTAAATCTATTTAAAGGGGTTTTCAGACTGAAAAATTACTGGTTGAATGGGTCATTCTTTTTCCCAGAAGTCATCTGCAGATAAATGTACAAAGATGATCTCTGTTATGAGATATACCCTGTGTTGATATTCCGTAATTCAAAGTTATTGAATCACGGTGATTCAAATGACACGGTGCTGATACCAATAACAGAAGAATAAGATAAAAATCCCTGTCAAAGGAAATAGATTTTTAATCTGGTTTTGGCCTAGTTTCATAACGGAAATATGTTTTTGCTATCATACTGTCAGCCAACAAACCAATCCTAAAAGTTCAAGTAATTTTGGTCATATTCAGCCAAGCTATTCTTTCGAAGATTAGCAGTTAGGTGAAGGAAAGATGTTAAATTATCTGAGGGAAGGCAGGCAGAGCTGCCATGATATGTTCCACCTAATAGCAGCTGGCCAGAGAACCACTGTTGACAGTGCTGGTGACAGAGCTCTAGGAAAGCAAAATTGAGCTGCATGTTGTACAGTTAGGGTATCTTAGAAGATCTGTCCAAAAGAGAATCTTGGGAAACTAGGGCACACTGGGTACATATCTGAAAGAAATGAAGCTTTTTCTGATCCAGAAGTGACTCAATGATCCGGGAGGGTTAAAATTTCTTGAGCTAAAGTAATCATGGGTGTTTAACACATAGTTACACTTGAAAATCTGAAAAATATTTCACAGTGGAATTCCCTTTAGGCCTCTGAACATGTGTCTGAATTGTTTATACAAGACTTCTGAGAATTAGATTATAACCAAAAAAAAAAAAAAAAAAAAAAAAAAAAAAAATCAGCAGAACTATTTAAATTATTTTCTAAAGTTTTTTTTAGCATTCATTTTGGATTAGAGGAAGATACCTGCTAAGCACAACTATGGTTATTAGAGAGAGAAAAATGTTGTTTGGCTTTTATTGCAATAGATTCCCAAAGTGTTTTCCATTCAAACATATCTATTAAATAGTCTGGTGACTCCACTAATGGCAAGATATTGCCTCTTCTTTCCACTCTAAACAGGAGAATTTTAAAAATTTTTCTGAAAATAACTCAGAATTTTAAAAAAATCTTTGAATGGGCTGTTTCTCTGTACCTTGCAATAAAAATTCCAGCAAACCTTATTCAGAGTAACCAAGACAAATAACAATTTGGCACATGACAATTTTAGAACCATTTTGATACTCAAAACATGCAGTAAAATCTATAGCAAGGACTTGCCCATATTTTCTTCCCACTAATGAAACACAGCTTTCTGTGATAGTGTTCGTCTGTTAATCTTAGTTGCATTCAAGGGGCAAAAAATGTGTCAGGTGGGTGTCTACTTTTCTTGGGGTGACTTGATGTTGTATTCCCTATTGCTGCACTACGCCCAGAAATTTGTATAAAATCTTTTCTGTGCCTTTAAACTGAGCCTGAGAGGGGAGAGAGAAAAGTGTAATTTTCCAAAGCAGTTTGTTTTCATGTTCCGAGGACACAGAGATAAAACCTGTCTGCTTCTACAGAGCGAGGGTGGGGAAGCAGCCTGCTTGCTTTCCAGCCAGCTTTCCTCCAGTTTTTCAGCTCCTTTTCCCCCGAGGGGTTGAACCTTTTGTTTTCCTGGGACTTCATTTTTTTCCCTTTTCTCTGCTGGACTGTTTCAACATCAGAAGGATGTATGTTTCAACATACATCAGGAGGAATTTCCACCTAGGCCTTGGCCCTGGAGGGGGGCCCACCACCCTGTCCCAGCTCCAAGGAGAGGGAGAGAGAGACTACGGAAGGACTCTGAAATTTTCCCAGGTTTTTCTCTCCACAGCAAGAGGTTTTATTATTTAGCATTATTATTCTTTTCCTGTGTGTTTGTTAAATAAATAGTTTTTATCTCTTTCACTTTCCTTCGAGGAAAATTCGATTTTTCCTGAACCTGGTGGGGGAGGGGTGGTTTGTAACCTGCCTTCTCTCAGAGGATATATTTCTAAATTTGGCCAAACCAGCACCCTACTGTGTCACTCCAAGCATGGAAAAGTCCTTGAAGTACAACGTATGTTAGACACTGAATGTGTAAAAGGTCAGAATCATTAAGCAAAACACCCTGGTTTAGTTTAGAAAAGGTGATTCCTGGAGGCACTTCCAGTCTGAGAAAAAGACCACTTTTTTTTAAGAAAGATTCCTATACACTCTCCTTTGTCAAGTTGATTTAAACTTCCCTAAAACACAGAGTAATCAAGACTTGGAACTGATTCAACTACCTTTTAAAGATTTTTTTCTATCCATTTTATATCATGGAAACTCCCCAGCTAAAGGCAAAAGTCTTAATGAGTGTGGGTGCTTGCTGTCTTTCTGTTTTATAGATATTGAACCCAGAAGGATTCAATTTCTCTCATGCTGCATTCACTAAGCATTTGCAACTACCCATTGTGTCCCTGTTCACATCTTTCAGCTGGTAATATAATCCTGAGCTGATGCTAAGCACTTGCATGCCTTTACCCACAGTGCAAAGTCAATTATTTTCTTGGATCCTCACAGGGCACATATGCTCTATTACAGTTTTGTGAGTTTACTTGCTCACATGAAGCTTATTACAGCAAGTTTTGTGTGTTAAAAAGTTGTGTATAAAATATCCCTTACAAGTTACATTTTTGTTGAGTAGGTGGGTGCTAGGACTAGATAGCTCTTGATGAGTACATGTTTAATGTCACAGAACTTTTAAAGGTGCCCTCCAACCCAATCCGTTCTACAATTCCATGACTCTGTGACATGTGTCAGAAAGTTGGTTCAAGACATAAGACACACATCTCAAATACTTTGTCAAGTCTGAGTCAGAGCTGCTGCCAGTTAAGTGTCTGGATAGAGACAAAACTTGTGTAAGGCATACATAGAAGTCTGCTGACGAGCAAGCACAGACCCCTAGCAGCAGCATCAAAGAAGAGATACAATTAACAAAAAATTCAGCAGAACTATATTTTCTTAAAAATTGAAACACACCCAGAGCAAGGCTGGGATTCTAAATCCTACAATAATTTAGAATGAATGGGAATTTTAAAAGTTATCTGATCCAGCCTCCAAGGTGCACATTCTAAAGTCCCAGTTTGCTGCGAGGCCAACCATGATGATTCAGCTCCAGCATTGGGGCCTTGAGTTTTGAAGATGTCCAAGGATGCAGTTTGCACAAATTCTCTGGCACCTATTCCAACGTTTCACTACCTCAGATCAAAAAGCAAAATTCAAAATTTCATCTTCTGCAAGTGGAGATTAAGGACTTATACTAGGTCACTGTGCAAGTACTCCATAAATTTCTTATACGTGGTTTTATTCACAGAAGGCACTAAACTCATGGTAGAACTCATTTTGCTAAGTCCTCTTTTTTCTGTGAAAACCTAACTTTCTCTACGGATACAAATTAGAAAGCATTTCTCATTATGAAAGATTTCCTGGAGAAATAAACAGTGATATTGCTGTTCTATGCAATGGAAATAATTTTTGTTTCAGTGGATCCTTAAAGAACTACTTATAAACCTCCACTGTGTCTGGAAAATAACTGCACTGTAATATTTGATGAAATTTTCTAGGACCTGTCTGAAACTTGATGTACAGTACAAACAGTGAAAGGAATTTCTCCTAAATTTCAGTTTGCTTTTATAATGTTAATTATACAACAAAATTATTACCAATTTGTTATCAGAAAATGGTATTTATGCAGAAGAAAAAATCAGACACAGTGAATAGGGATTTCTTAATTTGTTTATGGCCTTAAAAAATGTGTGTATGCTTTTGAATAAGACTAGCTAATGAATGTGTTCCATTTTGCACTCAGAAATACAAACAGTAAATTCTTAGATCTACACTAATGATTCTGTGTCTGTTACTTCAAAGATCAAATAAATACTGGAAGGTTCCTCTGACAGTAACTAGGTTTATTTATTTATGTATTTATTTGTTAACAAACAGCACAGAAACTTTGGGTAATCCTTAGCACATTTTTATTGCAAAGTGAGTGATATTTAGGTATTTAATTCAGCTATTATTTCTCCAACCTCCAAGCTGCCCAGAGAAAATCTTTATGCTAAAGAACTCTGAATGATATGAGGAGAAACAGTTTCCTTGGTACAACTATAATACTTGCTTAGATTTACCAGCTGACACATGAAAATGATTTAAGGACTGAATTACTTCAGATTAGATCATTAATTGGAGTTGGTGAAATTACTTACAAAAATGCCAAGGAATTCAAAATTTTACAGTATGCAAAACTCTATCAGTTATTTTTTTATATATTATTTGTCTTCTATACATTCTTTGTGTTCCAAAGACATTTGTATCAATTGAAATCAAAGGTTCTGTCTGCAGCTGAGATAATTTTGTGGATTGCACATCTGACTTTTAGAAATCAAGAGTTAAGGGTATCTTTTCAGAGGACAGTGAGGGCTAAGATGTGTCAGACTTTTGAGAGCTTGGATATTTATGAGTTCAGGCATTTAGCTCTGGGTATTTCAGATTGGAAAATATGAGTTCGACTGGCTGATAAATACAGAGGTAAAAAATCAATGCTTACAATTCCTTTGTTACCATGACAACTATATAACTAGCAACAGTGAATTATATCATTGTAACACCAAGAAATATTTTAATTGGTAGAGTTATTTCTAAATTACACACAAGCCATTAAGCAACAAGACAGTGGACAAGGGATCTTATTGTTGATTCCACGGCACTGAGAAGAGGTAATGAGACCTGACATGACCAAAAAATCAAAACCTGCTGCTCTCTGGGGATGATCATGCTGATAGCGCTAGCTGGAATGAAAGAAAAGCCTGAGCTCAAACGCTATGTGTGCACATGGCAGCTGAGCCACGTGAAAGGGGAACAGGAGATACTTGAGCCACTGTCACAGAAATGGTTTGTACTTGGACACAAAAGGTATTGCCTGCCAAATAAGATTAGCAAATCACAGAATCATAGAATTGTTTGGGTTGGAAGGGACCTTAAAGATCATCTGGCTCCAACCCCCTGCCATGGGCAGGGGCACCTTCCACTAGACCAGGCTGCTCCAAGCCCCATCCAACCTGGCCTCGAGTAATTCCAGGGAATAAAAAAAGATAAGTTATGTCTAACTTCAGAAACTACTATTTATCTTATGATAATTAAAAGTATTTTGAAAAAATACATCAAATGGTTGCTATATGTTAGGCAAAATGTCACAGCAGCCAGCCACAAAAGAAAACTCATCAGCATTATGACTTTATCACTGTCATTTCCTATAACCTCTCTCTTTTGTCAGACCTGACTTGACACTACATGTGATTTCAATTCAGATTTATATTCCCTGCCTGTTCAATCTTTAGTTTCCACAGGATTCACTGAGTATCAGTACTGCCTTTCTATAGGAAATTAAGTAAGCATGACTTTATTTGAGTTTGAGGACTAAAAAAAAGAGGTTCAAAATTTCATGTGAAGTAAAACAAAAAAAAAAAAAAAGACAGAAGTTCTGAAATTCGGTGTAGTGATTTTTGTGTTTGCAATTTTCTATACAACAATAAGAAATCATAATCAAAAATTTACTAAAAATAAACCCCGGAATATTTCCCTTTAAATAAAGTCATTATCAAATATTTAAATCTTGTTTAAGTACCTAGTAAAAAAGATTTTTTTCAGCTATGTTCAGCTAACGAATAAAAAAAATCCTAAAATTTGAAAATAGAAGTATATGGCCTATAATTCTTAAAGCATACACTGCAGTTTTCTGTCTCTTGAAATAAATAAACTCTATATTTTATAGTATCATTATGTTCTTATTTTTATCTATTTCTTGCTAGACAGACCTTAGAGCAAAGAATGAGACTATACTTGGTTTTGATTCTTTGAAAAGAAAATGAGAAATAGCATCTAGAAGAAATGTATTGTGTTATACAAATCGATATTTTACACCTCTAGAAGAAACCACTGGTCTCTTCTTTACTGCAAGGGAGGGTTTCTGTATCAAGTTTGAGTTGGCTTAAAATATTGGTTTGACATAACAGAAATAATTAAATTTTCCTTCACTAGAAAACTTTATTACATTTTTTTGTCTTGAGTGAAAGAGCCTAAAAATATTGGATTGAATTAGTTTAGTAAAACCGACACAACTTTGAGGGAAACTAGATTTATATTTAGTTTTGTCAAAGAATTCTTTGCTAAGTAGTTAGTTCTGTTCCCTTAGATTACAGTAGCTCGCTTCACAGTCTCTGCCCACCACTTCCAGTAATCCAAACCACCAGTGACTTTGCAACCTGATTTTTGATACAGAAACATGAGGGGATGACATAGGTTTTTAGAGTTATTTTACTCAATTTTACTCCTCTTTTTACTGTGACAACCACCATTCATAAAAGTCATGCTGTCTTTGAAAAAATCTGATAATAATTCTCATTTAAATATTGTTAGTGTGGCATCGTCAAGCAGACTGCTCAGAACTTTGCTTAATCTTCCGGTAATAAAATCTTGTTGACCATATAAAAAGCTGTTTCAATAATGAGCATAATCTGTCCTTTGAGACTGTTGGATACATATAAAAGGTATAAAGCTTTGTATGCTCTTTTCAGGAGATAATCAACTTCTGGTTTTAGGAGTATTCAGTGGAATGTTTTTTGATCCCTGGAAGATGCTTCTGATACCATGAAAACCACACTGACCAAATCTCCTTCATGAACATTTATCCAGGCAATTCTTATCTTCACAGATTATCACAGTTTACTATGAAGTCATTCTGGCATAACACTGCAAGAACATTTAATCAGTGTGGGATGTAAAATGTAATAGCTCACTCACTCAACCATACTTTATTACATCTCCACTGTGTGGTTTACAGTAGTTTCAATTTGTTTTAATGGCCAATTGAAAACTTTGGTTTCATCTCCTAGGACAATTTCCATCCACCTCCAATAGGATGTTTCCTCCCAAAATCCAGTTAGATTTTTAAAAATTTATATTTCTGTAGTAACCTTCATTGTTTTGATAAAATACACCAGACACAGCAAACAAAGGCTCTTTCATCTAACACTTCCTCTTGTATGTCATCACCTGATGAGGCAATATCCTTGTTGGGTTGAAATAAATATATGTCAAGTGTATTTTATTCAGGTTCTTAAATCTGCTAGGGACTGGGTCTTTTTCCTATTTGCCTTTTTTATTTTTTTTATTTGGTTGGTTGGTTGTTTGTAGTTTTTTCTGGTTTTTGAGAACTCTGGGGAAGTAGGAGGAGCCACAGGAAATTCCTACTGGAGAGCTGAATAGGGGAGATACCCCAAGGTATTAATCTGTGCAGCCTATGTACTTCTGCATAAATTTTTTGTTGATGTACCAAGAACATCATATAGACATATCTGACAAAATTGAAATAAATATAACAGTGTGGATGCAAAAAATACTGGAAAAATCGACACAGAATTTGATTAAAATCAAAATTATTCAATCAATAATCATCCAACTTGTGATGTTCTCCAACTGTTTTACACACTAAATATAGCATTTAGTGTGTGTAATGGTAATTTTTATCTGAGCATTGCATTAAAGTGCTGTATCTCCTCTATCACTGCCTCCTTATGTCAGTAAATTAACTTATTCACATAGTCATGTGCCTTCTCTGAAAGACTGAGGACATTCCTCAAGTTCACTACATAATATTAATTATATTTAAGATTTATTCATTGTGGTTTGTGTTGTCTTTTTTTTTAATTTCTAAAGTGCTTTACCAATATCAAACATTAATTCAGAGCACACTAGAGATAACTGAGGCTGAAGATTGACCATTCATAATTATGTCTGGGGACTGGAATGACTTCTGAGGAAAGATCATGCATTTAAAGAGATTGGTTTTTATTTTAACCACTGGCACTTCCGTTCATTTCAAGCCGTAAAAATAAAAGAGCAGTATTAATATAGATGCTAAAATACTTATTCATGTCTTCCACAGTATCTGGGATATAAGTATGTAAGAATTTACAGCGCTATTTTTTCTAATTCTTGAGTGAATATAAATACATACTGCACTTTTTAGCAGTAAATTGTGACATTAATTTGGCCACTGTAGAAAGATAGCATATTATGTTATTCTGCCTGTTTCCTCTTCTTCCATTATTCAATACCAAGCATGTGCCTCAAATATTGAAAAGCCAAAATCACAGGTATTCATTTACAGTATTAGGGAAACAAAACAAAACAGATAACATGATCATATCATAATAGTGTTATTAAAACATTATAATACCCAGATTCACTTCAATTTTGGGATTTTTTTTCCTTATGGACCTTATATTCTACATATAGGAATAGAGAGCCCTAGTAGAACAGACATGGCCTTCTCAGGATTATTGAATTTCAGAAGTCATCTTCCACAAGGCTCCCATTACAGTTTTATCATGCGATCAAATGCCTAGCTACTCCGTAAACTCATTGTTTATGTGAAAGTACAAGGATAAGCAACACCACAGAATAACAATCAGTCAGTTTGGAAGGGATCACAGCGGATCATCTGGTCCAAGCTCCCTGCTCAAGCAGGGTCATCCCAGAGCCCATGGCACAGGATTGTGTCTAAGGGAGACTCCACTGTGGGAACCGACAGCTGATCTGAAAGTCTCACAGATTTCGACTTGGACACAATCACTGTGTACCCTTGAGAATTCAGTTTGTACCCGTGAGATTTGTAACATCAACAGAAGCACGAAGCATAAACAAAGAGGGATATGGACACCTGCAGAAGGGAGGAAACTGGCTGATATGGAGCAAGAATGTGTGCTAGTTATAGGCAACCAATAATATTGTATTGTAGTTAGCCAGTAGTAAATGAACATATAACATAAATGCTAAGAAATAAAAGAGGCTACGTAGTATTAAAGAAAGGTTTTGCCCAGAGCAGTTGGTGTGTGTGTGTATGTGTTGCGACCGTCTCAACAGCACCACTTCACAACCTCTTTGGTCAACCTGTTCCAGTGCATGGTCACAGGCACAGTAAAGAAGTTCTTCCTCATATTCAGGTGGAGCTTCCTGTGCACCAGGTTCTGTCTGTTGCCTCTTGTCTTACTGCTGGGCACCACCAAAAGGAGCCTGGATCCATATGAAGGATGAAGGCACGCTTCCTTCATATATTTATAGACATTGATATCTCAGTTGTCTCTTCTTAAGATTGAACAGGCCCAGTTTGCTCAGCCTTTCCTTGTAAAAGAAATGTTCCAGTCCCTTCATCTTCTTCACAGCCCTCCTTTGGATCCGCCCCAAAGGCTCCATGTCTCTCTTGTACTGAGGAGCCCAGAACTGGACACACCACTCCAGATGAGGCCTCATCAGGGCTGAGTAGAGGGACAGGATCGTCTCCCCTGACCTGCTGGCAGTGCGCTTCCTAATGCACCCCAGGATACCATTGGCCTTCTTGACTGCATGGGCACACTGCTGGCTCATGGACAGCTTGGTGTCCACCAGGACCCCCAGGTCCTTCTCTGCAGAGCTGCTTCCCAGCAGGTCAATCCCCAGCCTGTGCTGGTACCTGAGGTTATTCCTCCCCAGGGGCACGACCCCGCATTTGCCTATTTTGAACTTCAGACTGTTCCTCTCTGTCCCTCTCTCCATCCTGTCAAGGTTCTTCTGAAGGGCTGCACAGCCCTCTGGGGTACGGACCATTCCTCCCATCTTTGTGTAAAACTTGCTGAGCAGGCACTCTGTGCCTTCAAGTCATTGATAAGTTAAATAATACCGGGCCCAGTATTGAACCTTCGGTGGTACCACCAGTGACAGGCCTCCAACCAGACACTGTGCCACTGATTATGAACATCTGGGATCTGCCACTCATCCAGTTCTCAATGACCTCACTGTCCATTCATCTAGTCCATACTTTTTGAGTTTGTCTATGAGGATGTTGTGACAGTGTTGAAAGCCTTGATGAGGTCAAGGTAGACAATATCCACTGCTCTCCCCTCATCCATCCAGGTAGTTGTTTCATCATAGAAGGCAATCAGGTTGGTCAAGCATGATTTACCTTTATTGAATCCATGCTGAGTACTGCTAATCACCTTCTTTGTCAGCCATGTGCATAGAGATTGCATCCAGAATGAGACGCTTCATCAGTTTCCAGGGATTGAGGTCAGGCTGACTGGCCTATAGCTCCCTGGGTCCTCCTTCTTGCCCTGTTGAAGTCCAAGATGACATTTGCTTTATTCCAGTCCTCAAGCACCTCTCCTGATGGCCACAACCTTTCAAAAATGATCACAAGTAGCCTTGCTTTGGTGTCTGCCAGCTCTCTCAGTACTCATGAATACATCCCATTAGGGCCTTGTGGATGTCAAGTTTGCCTGGGTGTTCTCTAATCCAAACCTGCTTGACCAAAGGAAAATCTCCATTCACTATTCCTTTACCTTGGTCTTGTGGGTGAGAGATTACTGAGGGCTGGTGTCATAGGTTAGCAAGCATAGTCCCGGAAGGGATGTCCTTGCTAAGGGGTGCTTACAGTTTCCTCTGGGAACTGACAGAACCTATCAGCTGGCCAGTTTGAATATGGACAATTCTCTAAGCCACTTAAAGTTGTGACCACCTCTGTGATCCACATTTAAGAATAGGCAAACTCCCCCCAAAGCTCTCTCTCGTTTCTGGCGCTGGGACAGGTGGCTGCGGGCCCCGTGTGGGGGCCAGAGGGCCCGGCCAGGCCCTGCTTGGGCCAGGCCAGGCTGGGCCACGGCCATCCTGGAGCCGATGGACCTGTTCCACCTGTGGAACCCCCCCCCACTGCCTTGCCGTGGGCAGCCGGAGCGGCTCAGCTCTCCCCCCTCTCCACTTCGATAAGAAAAATTCAACATTCCAGCTGCAAAGCTGCAAGGCCGAGGTGAGATTAACCCTTTTATTGCTGTGAAGAGCTGAAAACCTGAGGGAAGAGAGAGAGGAGATGCTTAAAGCTGAAATTCTGTTGGGAAGCTATGATATATCAGAGTATCCCGTTGTAATTTCATGAAGATATGGGGGGTGGAGTGTTCAACTCGTGAGCAAAAGCACCTGCGCTGAGATAGGCAGATGCTGACGCAGCTGTAATTTCATGAGAAGTTTGGACAGGGAGAGATGGAAACGATGAGGACTTTTGCTCCAAACAGGAAAGGAGAAAACCTCAGTCCCTAGAGATGAACCTGATGAGGACTTTTGCTCCAAATGGGAAAGGAGAAAACCTCAGCTCCTAGAGATGCTCCCAGAGATAGTCCTAACAATGAAGATGAGGAAGACCCTTTGCTCCCACGGAAGGAGAAGGGCCTCTGTTTTTGTTTCTGGACAGCTCAACCTTAAAACTGTACCCCAAAAAACTTCAAGAGTGGACCCTCGAACGCGGGAAAACCAATTGCTATCTGTGTGTGACCTTGAACAAGCTGCAAGTCGGGGGAAGGGACTCACATGCAGGCAGAGAGACTCCTCTTCCTAAATGGACTGAACAATATTTGGAAGTGGGTGGCTGTCTCGTTGTGATACTGTTTTCATAGCATGAGCAAGAAGAGACTTCTCTTTCTAAATGGACTAAACAAGGTCATTATGGCAGTGGTAAACAGACTGAACAACTTAAGGGTTGTCTTTGAACATTGTCAGTGGGAGAAGGGAGGAAGGTGGGGGGAGGAGGAGAGTTCTGAAGGTGGTATAATTTTTTTTCTTTCCTCTTTTAGGTCTGTTAATAAACTTCTTTATATTCTTTCAAGTTTGGTGCCTGCTTTGCATTTCTCCTAATTCTTATCTCACAGAAGATAAACAGTAATGAGTATTTTAGACCAAACCACTACACTAAATTGGTGTTTCCGCCCGGTTACAAACCGAACCTGCGACAGCTGATCTTGTCAGTGATGACCAATGCAAAGAAGGCTTTCAGTAACTCTGCCTTCTCCATGTCCTCTGTTACCAGGGTCCCCTCCTCCATTTAGGAATGGGCCCACATTATCTTTGTTTTCCTTTCGTTATTGATATATTTGAGGAATCCACAATGAAATGGGCTACTGGAGATCACTACACAAGCCAATAATTTCATTCTGCTCACAAACTTCAGTGTTAGAGGAGCAGTCCTTTTTCTCGGAAACATTTTATACCTTCTGCTGTCTATAGTTGCTTGTCTCTGCCCTCACATGCATCTTCAACAGATGCCATTTTTACAACTGGATCATGCTGTGTGGGAAACAGAGGCAGAGACTTCTATAAGCATTAGTAAATTTGATTTACAGCCCTGGAAAGAACTTGGGTTGATGTAGTGGCAAAGCTGTGGAGGCTTTAAGCAGAAGAATCATAAACCTGTGTTTCTATAGTTATAAGTAAGAAAATGTATTGGGTAATAAGGTGAAGGGTTTGTAAGTATAGTAATGTGATTTTATAGTTTAAGTTAAGAATTCAGATGTTATAATAGAAGTATATGTGTGTACATGAGCTAATAAGTCATTGGTTGCGGAACAGATGCAATGCAGTAAAAAGTAGTAAAGGTGATAGGTTATAAAGTCAAAACAAAGTTTCGTGTTAATTGCTTATTGGACCAAAAAGTTATAAATTACAATGTAACTCTGAAACTCGTGACTTTCTCCGTTATGGCGACTTGTTACTAAATCACGGCCTTTGAGACTGATGCCTTGTTGATTTTTAAGTAATAAATCATGGTAATCGTGATCATCCCATCTCTTGGATAATAAGGTGCCAACAAGTTAACAATAACGACAGTACTGGAATAAAAAAATCCAAGAAATATGAAAATAATAAATCTCACTTTCTTTTTATTACCATTATCTACAATGTACAGGTATAATTTTAATTCTGAAAACAAATTATCTCACATAAGATTAAGTTATACTTCCAAGCTTTGTTTGCTTTTAGGATCACAGTATTTATTTTATGTTTAAAGCTGCAAGAGGACCTCTATTTTTATTTAGGGTGCTTTTTTGCATAGCTGACTTCCGTGTATAACTTTTGAAGAGATGACTGTCATTTCTTCAACCTGTGAAACTGTAATCCCCTTTTAAAACTGTAATAGAGGTACATTATTTATTGTTATCACTCGATTACTAAAAAAAAACACAGTCTTGCTTTGAGGAAAATGTAGCTAAACATATTAATTTCTTCAGTCAACATAACAAAGGATTCAATTTGCAGAACTATACACTCCAGCAGCCCAAAGGAAAGTTGACTCTACTTCAGTTTTTCTCTCTGCAGCCGATTACAAAGATGACTGAAATTATGAGTCTGTTGAAGATACGCCAGAGGTTCTCTTACAGTTTTTTGCAACTACTGGCATATATGGTTTCTCATGATACTTTGGAAGTGATTTAGCATACTTGTTCTTCTTTATATTTCATTTCATCCCAGTAACAAGAGTAACAGGTAAATGGCAAGAGGTTTAAATAATGGCCTCTCAGTTTCAACCACTGAGAATTAATCTACTGTATTTAATGCTGCAATCATATCTTTGACTATAACTTTATTCATTTTGCAATATTATCCTGGCAAATGAAAAGTTTCAACAGTTGCCAATCTAATTCTTTTCATGTGCGAAGTAATTATTATTGATTTCTTATTTATAGAGCACTATCAGTATAGAGCTAATTTCCTTTAGACTAGCAAATTGCTGCTAATAATCTTAAGAAATAAAATCTTCAGTAAATGACCTAGAAATTAATCTATTGTGCATAAACCTACAGCACAAAACAGGGATGTATTCATGAAATTAAGTAGACCTCTCCCTAGTAGAACAAATCAATACCTGGTTATGTTCCTTCTCCAGATCTCTTTTTTTTTCCTTGGGTTTTTATCTCTGAGATTCTTCACAAATAAAACTCCTTTTCTAATACCTTTGTACATATACTACACTCTGCAAATCTTCCCTCAGGAGTCATCCTTTTGGTTTCCCCAGTCATTCTGCTGCTTTGTCTGAGATATCCTCCCTACTATATCTTATGATTTTATGACATTACTGACCTTAAGAATGAGTAAGGATTTCAGCTGAGTATGGCTCTGAAGAGGAAGCAGACTGATTTTTATGTCATAGCTGTAGTTTAGCGGTTCATTCCCTCTAAAATAAATATTGCAAAGGCAGTGATAATTGTTGATGATTATTCTTCTTTTGACCATCACTGCTATTTGGTAGAAGAGTTTATCTTATACTTCAGCTGAAATATCTATTTCTGATTTTTCAAAAAAGAAGCTAAAATGTCAGATATGTAGAACTTCTGAAAATTCCCTTACTATAAAGGCTGTTAAAAATCCCATATTTTGTCTTAATATTTTTAATTTTTAAAAATTACTAGCAGATTCTTAAGCCTCACGTGTCCCCAGAAGAGTGAAGTCCAGACATTTAAACACCTTGCAATCCTTTAAAATTATGTATGGCAATTCCAGTGGGAATATAGAGCTTTCACTCCCCAGAAGAGTGAAGTCCAGACATTTAAACACCTTGCAATCCTTTAAAATTATGTATGGCAATTCCAGTGGGAATATAGAGCTTTCACTCCCCAGAAGAGTGAAGTCCAGACATTTAAACACCTTGCAATCCTTTAAAATTATGTATGGCAATTCCAGTGGGAATATAGAGCTTTAGAGAATCTGAGGTATAGCAAATAATGGCTGTCAAGACCTACTAGAATATCTTTTCCTAAGCATGTGGCTGACCTCTGAACCTCTGCTTCTGCTCTTTGGGAATCCTTTCATGGCTTCTGTGAGAAAGACCATGACACAATCTGTTAAAAATAACTGAAAAAAAAAATACTTGGCCTATTTATTTATTTCACCGAGTAAAGCAATAGCAATAATTTAGTTTCCTAAAATAAATGGTATTATATTTGCACATTTAAGTAGTCACTGTACTTGTTTGATCATGATTGTCTGAATGTTATCAAATTGCCATTGCAGTCATTTGTTTGGAGAAACATGCAAAGCACCTACTGCATAGAAAACTTTTATACTAATAAAAATCCCAAAATATAGGCTCTCAAGCTGCATTATTATACTTCAGCAATTGTCAGTGCAACAGTAATAAAGAGAATAGTAGTTTGATGAAATATCCACAAGAATATTCTACATTTAATTTTATTAATTTACATTGCTGCTTCACTGGTATGGTCCCTTAGCGTAATTAATTTAAATAGTGGTATTGAATGACATTTACATCTAGACATGATCATAACAATAATAGTGAAAAGTGCTTTTGAGTGAGCTTATTGTCAAGAGGCTGATGTGATAGTCTAAAGCCTCTATCTGTATTTTATTAGCTGAGGTTATCAACTGAATCATTATGAAATGCTAAGACCTCTACACCTTTTTGCCCTCAAAATCTTTCAGTATTTTTCATTTGGACCAGAGGATTAAGGACTATATTCCTGCTGCTTCAGGGAAATTAAAACAAAAGGATTTAAAATTTCCCTGTTAATGTTGTAACACAGGTGGGTTGCTATCCTATGTAATGACAGAGAAAGAATGGTGTAATCAGGGTGTGGATATTCTCACAGGTATATATTTTATCTTAATTATGACTATGATAAAAGATACTGTTCACACACAAGGGTTTTTTTATTCGTTCTAACTATAATTTCATTTTACACTTTCCAATTTTTGTTTGCAGTATCTTTTTATTTCTTCAAAATATTCTAGTTCCCATGTCTTCTTCTGGATTAAATATCATTGTTTTATTCCAGGTTTGAGCTGAAAGGGAGACAGTGGTGATTATGAAATTCCCGATAACATCTGAACATAATACAAAATGTACTAACATGAAATACACTAATATAAACACAAAATAAGAAATATTAATATGACACGTTAGTTAGCATTAAAACACTATTAATCTCTTATATCAATAACTCCCTCCATACTAGATAGGACATTGAACTGGAATCAACTGAATACTTTTTAGGTCCTCCTGTACAAGTTTAACCAAGAAAATAAGCAGTGATTTTTCCAGATATGTACTTTAGAAGTTTTTTATTTTTAATATAAACCTGTGTGAATCCAAACTTGAGTGTCAGTTGATGAACAACTACATTTACAGTGAAATTTTGAAGATCCACAGCAGCAGTCTCAAAGGAGATTAATGAGGCACTTCATTGTTAAGCATTCTTGAAGATATGGGGTGTGATATGACTAAAAAGCAGTCTTCACTGTGAAGATGGAACAGTCAGTTTTCACCCACAATAAATCAGTCTCATTTTTCATTGATTATGAACTATATTAATTTTTCAGTTGTTCTTTGCACACTACCTGACACATGGCCTACCAAGATAAGTAATGACTTATATACTATAAAACCATAACATAACATAAAAAAACCTAAAACTAATCTTGAATTATTGTATTAGTATTCCAGATGCAAAATCAGATGTTATATTAGGCAGCACAGAATTAAAACAAGCAAATGGTCTAAGGGTTCCTCCATCAGAAAGCTATTCACTGTCCATGTTTCAAACATGAAAACAAATAAATATGAAAATATTTGCCTTGACAGGGAATTAATACTCACCTACATTTTCAAAGTCCTACAGGCATTAAGACTTTCCTAGTCACTGAATTTTGCAGAAGTTGCAAATTCTTCTCATTTAGTTGTCTGCCTCCTGTATCACTCAAAAAACCCAGAGTGTATTTTCCATTTTGATTGCCTGGTTGCTGTCAGTTTGCATACAGACATATGGTGTGGGAGATCATTTTACAAAGTAGAGTTACCTGAATATATGGGAAAAAATCATACAGCTTTGGAACATTTTAAAGCACTCTCAGACATCTGGCACTGCCATTCCTGTGTCTCACATAGTTTTGGTTGCCGTCAGCAGAGTATCACTGATACATTGTGTTGTAAAACACTGACATAAGTGATGTTTGAGATGCTTTGTAATAGCAGCGTTTACTTCCAATTTCCTATGACCACAACACTATAGATTCACCAACAGCAATAACTCATGTGAATACTGCAGAGGATCCCCTATAGATTCTATACTCAAATCCAATTATCAGGACTCAGCAGAGTTGAGATGTGTCCCCTGGGGGAAGGTAATCAGCTGCAAACCCTTCATTTAGCCAGGTCTGGCATTTTCCTTTAAACTTCTTTAACTAATGTTTATGTCTCCATGTCTGCTGCAGGCTTACCTATACCACTAAGCCAGCACAGCTCAAGTGAACAGAATCACATATCTCAGACCTAACTCTGCTCAACTCAGCATGCTTACAACACTTTATAGTGCACAGCCTCTGAATTATAAACTCACTGAGATTAAAGAAAACAAACAAAAAGAAATCACTTCAAAGCATCCATCACAGAAAGTGTTTATACTTTAATTTAAATTCAACTGAAAAATGCATAATAGATTTAAAAGATAAATCTTTTGATTTACAATCATTCATTCTTACATTAAAGTATCACTACAAAAGACAAAGGAGGAAGATGCTTTTATAATGAGCTGCACAGATAATGTAGTCATTTTCTCAAATGGTGAGTTTCATCATTCCACAAAGTGATAAAATCATGAGGTTTTTTCAGATACTGTACTTGCTGGATACACACAAATGAAAAGCATATTCTTCATTTAGATGCTTTGTGTCTCTTCAGATAATGAAAGCATTGTGGAACCAACTCTGTGAGATGGATAAAAAATTTAGTGCTATTTACAGGTGTTACCCAGGATTGGTCTCTTTGAAATAGTCCTGATTAGTTTAGTCCAAGGCGGAATGAAAAATTACAATCCAAATATGTTTTATGGAAGTGCATGCAAAATAAATTTGTATTCTGGTCTGTATTAACCCAAGGTTTTTATCCTTCAGGCTTCTTCAGATACCTTAATCTTTCTACAGAAAAACACTTTACAGGAGTTTTTCGTTCATATTTTTTCATGCATTTAGAGTAAGAGACCTATGGCAAACTGATCTTCACAATTTTATTACCAATACATTTGTTATATAAGAGCTAGGGCTAAAACAAGATGACTTTTCCTTCATCTTTACAGTTCTTATGCCACAGGTTGGAGTGGAGGAATGTGAAACAAGAACATTTTTCTCCAACACTTGCTATTTGTGCCAACTGTGCCTGAATCATTGGTATTGTATCCTCTATGAAAAACAAGAGTTTTACTTTTCGATCTTTTACTCCATAAAATACTAAAACAGTCTCTGGCTTTTAGACATCTGTAAGCAAAGTCCCTGCAGATTACAGAAAGACTGGTACATTCCATACCTAGTTCTTTACTGAATTTTTTTCCTCTACCTATGTCTGGTTTTCACTGAAACAGGATGGCTTTTAATCTACATTTTTAGTTGGTTTTCTGATAATGAACACTAGATGATTTCAATTCTCATTACTGCTATACCATGCTTCACAACACTTATATTTACAAACCTAAAACCTATCCCAGATCTCAACCACCTTTTCCCCTTTCCACTATAGGATTGTATCCTATTTGTATATTGATGAAGGTTATTGTGCAAAAACAGTGAGGTATATGACTCTGTTGCTATCATGAAATAAGACTAGATTCTTCCGAAGAGGTCATTCCCAATAATGGATATAGACCTTCATCACATAATAACTAGGATGTGAGACTAGGTAAACCAATTAAATCAGTGGTTTTTTTCAAAGACCCATCATCATATCACTGACTTTCAGGTATTTAATTCTGCCAGCTCATCTGGGTTCTTGGAGCCTCCAGAATCTCCCATGTGTACATAGGACCTGTGGGAGTCCTTAGAAGATGGTCTTTTGGACCCAGCAGATCTTGCTGGGATGCTTCATGTAAGCCAAGGAGTTTTGGTGGACATTCCTCACCTGACATAATTTTTGTTACAAGTAAATTTATTTATGTTCCACCACATGATAATGTCCCAAAACAGGGACTTTGAGAGGACTACACATCATAGAGCCTAGCAGTTTTTGAACATACACTGGACTGGGAGAAATAGAAAATTAGAGAAATATTGATAATCCAAAGCTCCATTCCCAATTTTTGCTGTTTCCTTAGTATGGCATTGGGACTTACGACTTTACCTGGAGCTTTCTCCAGTCGTGGGAAGCCCAAAACCTATATCTGGGTAAAAGGCCTGAAATTTCTGAATACCCCCAGCCTCTGCGCTCCTAAATTGACTGAACAGGAATCATACAGAGCTAAGCAAAAATGTTCAGAAGTTGGAACCCAAACCAGAGTATTTCAGAGCAATTTCTATTCAATATTTTTTTTCCCCCGATCGTTTTTCCTCATTAATTGTTCCTAATTGACCAACACATCTGTTCAATCTCAACCATGTGTGTAAATATTCTGCAGAATTTTGGAACCTCCTCCAGAAGAAAATTAACATTAATAACTTTGAGTTTGAGAGCTATCTAGGATATAGAAAATGAAAATATCGTTGTGTGACCAATCACTAAACTGACTGCTTATTCCTAACTATGAGCCAGTAGCAACTGACACTTTTAAGAAGACATAAAAATCTAAATCAGGGGTTTTTTTCTGATTTTAGCAGAAATTTTCCCAGATAGCTCTTGAAATGAAAATTGGATGGTGAATTTTGTGTGTTCATCTTGTGCTGCTGAAATGCAGTTGATATTGCTGAATTCATCTGCACCTTTTAATACACTTTTACTGTAGGTTTGAAGTGTAACATCTGATTACCTAAACAGCATAGAGAAAAGGTTTCATGGAGACCTTTCTATATCAGCGAAGGTAATCAATATAAAGTACAGACCAAAATAGCATCCTGGCCTTCATTCAGCTCTTTAATTCATTAATTTCTCCCCCAAATTAATACCTACTGGCTAAATAGAGAAATACAACAAAATCAGTGATAAAATGAAACAGACTGTGTATTCAGGCAGCTTTAACACTAATAATCTTGGCTTTGGCAAGCTAGCACTAAAGACAAAAACTAAAGTTAATCAATCTTAAGCAGCAGGTGTCCAAGCAATTATGGGTAAAGAAGCTTTAATCTTGAGAGATGTGCTTGGGACTGTCCAAAATTCCTTCAATCACATGACTCTTTCTAAAGTTTTTAAAGACACATGGACAGAAAATATTCTTAATAGGGTTGAGTAACTGATAAACTTGATTTCATGTTCAGTTTATACAGTCAAGTGTACAAGAAACTATCTTCATAAACAGATTATGCTGTCCTTGGATGTGAAATTGATAAAATGAAAATATGAAGATCATTCAAATACAGAAGAAATTCATCCACTATATGCAGCTAAAGAAAACAGTACAACACTTTGTCATCAGAAGTAAGCATCAGAATTCAAAACCAGTGCACTAAGATCAATAATCTTTCACCTTTCTCTGAAAAATATATGCACAAACATTCCCATACATATTTGTCTGAATTGACAAATTGGTCTGATATTTAGCAAAGTAATAGAGACAGGGAAGTGAAGAATTAGTACTGCCTCAAAAAAAAAGAAATTGGCGGTTAGTCCATTTATCACAACAAGGTCCAAAACAACAATTTAAGAAAATTTTAGGACTAAGCAGAAAGCAGCCTGAATCACAGAGGTCAGCATATGCTGTTGGACCTTCTGTACTGATATTGCAGGCAGTCATTTCCAAAAGTAAAAGATAGAATAATAAAAATGAAAAATGTGGTTTATGAAATGAAGTTATGTCTCTCCCTTCTGAATTTCTGGTAAGTGCAGGTATTAGCAATGGTTTAAAATGCAGAGTTGTGTAAGCAAAAATCCTATACAAACCATAGTGTTTCACTTACTGCGATTTCAAGAAAAGGAAGAGGAAAATCATTAGGTTTTTTTAAAGATACATTTAGGGTGAGAATCATGTGTCCTAAGCTGTAGTAACTAAACTTTGGCTCTGTCTAGTCCTACAAACGTATCAGGTTGATATAACTCCCCTTCTGGTCAGTACGTATTTCTCTTGTTTAGCTATGAGCTTAAGAGTGATTGCCTTAAAATTTGTCTTTATTCTTTGATTCATTTCTATAATGCATTGAAAGCTTTCTGGTTTGATCAACCTATTTTTTAAAATTCATTTTAGACAAAAAAATATAACAATTATGCAGAGTAGAAAAAACCAGTCACTTAGAGAATGCTCAATCACAACAGACATATATATATTTTCCAAAGCAGATACTCATCATCACTCTGCCACATTTTACAGGGAGTAGAAGTCCTCTATCTTCATAAATTTCCTACAAAATGGAAGCCATTATTGATTTTTCTAAAACCTCTGAGACAGAAGCACTGTTTATTTAATTAAAAATAATAAGAAACAATGTCCATCTGAAGAGTCATCCTTATATCATCTGTTTTCTTGGTAGCATGAATGTAATGTAGAAAAGGGGTTTTTTTCACATTTCATTCACCCAGTACAGTTTTGTGTTTCTGACAGTTGTTAAACAATTGCTAAACTATGTGCAATTTTTAAAATACCATCTCTACAGTTAAAATCACACCATTCTAATTTTCACATAATGCTGACATCTTCATTAGAAAGGGTTATTTAGTTACTTATTGGTCTTCCGACAGCACTGGCACAAATAGATGCACAATTTCACTGCTAGTTCCATGGGATTCATGAGCTTATGAAGGATGCTGTGTCCTCAGAACTGCATGTAAAATGGATCAACAATAAAAGGGACCTCTGAGGTCATCTCTGACTATAACTATGTTGGCATTAAACTTAGCATGCCTTATTGCTGCTGCCTGTAGTCATTTCATAAAATTAAATGAATTTCTACTGCAATCTATTTCTAGTCTCACAGATTTTTTCCTAAACAAAAAGCACCACTTTTCATTTTTCTTTTCAGTGAGATGCTCATTTATTTTTCTTTCTACCACCACTGTATTTTCATCACCTTTTATTTTTTAGCTTTTACAGATATATCACTCTGTGCTTAGGCCTACTGATCTTTATCTTTTTTTCCCTCTAAAAACAGATAGTTCCCATTCTTGTTTTTGCAGTGACTGTGCACCATACTTCCAGTACAGACCTGCGTAATGTGTTCCAGATTTGACTTTCTGGCTATTGGTGTCAACATAACCACATCCATCTTCCTTGTTTCTTACCTAGAGACAGAAAAATAACAAAATAATTCAGTCTTATCATACCTTTCAGAGAAGTAATACAAATTTATATAGGATGAAATATTTTTTTCTCTGTTGATGCAGTAATCCTGTTTTCATGGTGGGCATATAAAGAATTTGTGCTTAAAAAGTATTTAGGCTGTTTTTCTGAGATTATTTGATCTTTTTACCCTTGAGATATCTGTAACTTCTGATTTGGAAAAATTTAAAAAGGGATGGAACTGCCTTCCTACATCAGTGCTTCTGTAACTGGAACCCACAACCAAGCTCAGGTAGAGTAATGAAGTAAAATTTTGTCATTTGAAAGGTTTTTTCCTACATGAATCATTCATTCTCCCTGACAATACTAGAAATTAGTAGAAGAATCTTTTCTAGGTGTAAAGAAAACCAAGTCTGGTTTTCTAACTATCATACTGGTTCCAAATGTTTTTCTGGCTCACATGGCAAGTGTTGGTAGATCCCCTCTGCTGTCAGAATTACTGCATTTCTTCTGACCATCTACATATGGAAAGCCCAAGGATTCAGAAAAAATCACAAGAAATTAATTAGTAGTAATAAAACTAACTCCACCCTCATCATGATTATTCTGCCCAACTTGTCTAGCTTTGTCAAAGTTAGTTGTCTTTCTGCAGGAAAATAAAAGTCAGACCCAACATAATTTCACTTTGAGTATTAGTTGGCTGTTCTCATTAAGAAGGCTGCTTCACTCAAGCTAAAGCAAAACTTTAGTGAACTCAAAAAGAGTTATTTCCTTTAGAGACTTAAGCACACCGTGTTCTGGATTATGTGATTTCTAAAGCAGTTAGAGTTTCCTGTTAGGCACATTCTGAAACAAAGTGAAGGAAAAGTTGTGCCTCTCCTTGACAGTATTAGACTTGGAGAGAAAGCAATATTTTGGGTGATACTGAAGGAGGGGGAGTTGGGTATTTTTGTTTGGGGTTTTTTTATAAGTTAACTCTATTTTAAAACAAAAAAATATATTGATAAGAACTGAAAATTTAAATGATTTTGTTTAGGTATTGGAGACTTGAAAGTATTAGGTGTCTGCAAAAGAGTGGGCTCAAGTTGCCAAAGCTTGGATTCCCTAGTGAAAGAAAGACATTGAAATATCGGGTCATTACTGAAGATAGTGGTACAACTACATTAAACTAACATTAATTTTGCATTTGCTGTTTACAGAGATCTTAACACTTTACTTTGTCTTGCAACTTAGAACTTATTTCTAGAAAATGAAAACAAAATACAAAATTGTGCATGTAAAAAAACCAAACCACCATATTAAATACTCCCCATTCGCAGCACCTTCTCCAAGAAGCAGTCAGAAACCCCAAAAGCAGATATCCTGCTTTATCATGGGGGATGCTGTAAATGTGTTTATATACACTTCAATCAACAAACATCTTCTTAATGCTTCACAATTTCTCACATTGCTGTGAGAAATGTCTCAGCAAGGAATTTTACAAAACATTCTTGGTAACTACCTCATATCAGCCAACTACTTATAGGTAATATTTTATAATAACATACTAGACATTTGGGTTTACATTCCTCATGTGGGCTCATTTTATTGGATAGATAGTGACAGGGGAAGCTGTAGAAGAAAAGCTTTGAATAGATTGCCTAAGATCCACCATCTCCCTGATAGAGTGTGGCCTCATTAATGTTTCTCAGCAGCTGAGAGAAAAACACCAAATACCATTTTGTAACAAAACCTCATAGTCATTTTCCTGTGTCTCTTTAAAGATGTACTTTATAAAAGTTACATATCTTTGTACATCTCCTCTCTGTGTAATAATTTGATATGTTCTTCCCACCACAGGGCAGAACACACCTGCTGATCCCACATGGGAAATTGCACAGTCATCCCTCACACCCCAATGATTCCTCTCTATTTTCATTTGGAGACATGACATCCTTCAGATGTATTGGCAGATATCTTTGAAGATAGTAACTGATTGGCTGCTGCAGGACTGAAGGGGATAATTTTTATGTGTCTCTCTCAGTTCCAGAAATTCCAGAGTACAAAGAGGAATTTAAGCTTTATTGCAGCTGTGCAAAGCTACACATTTTAGATGAATTAAAGCATAACTGGGCTCTCTTCATGATAAAATAAAACAGAATAATGAGGGAAAATGTGAAAGTAGATTTCATTGTCTTGGGTGCAATCTGAAATATAGTTTGTGGATTTTTAAAAGTTATTGAATGTTTTTTGAAGAACCTATGTACACAGAAGTTATCACTGAAGTACACCATTTATGTGAAATAACTGTCTAACCTCATAATAATTACTAAAAATACCTATGCATATTTTGCCGAAATACTTTACCTGTAGAATCTCTAATTTCTGTTTTAGCTTCTGCATTTAAAATTACTTTCTATATTAAAAATTATGTGGAAAAAAGTGGTTACAGCTAAGAGATAACCAGTTTTTATGGGGGGAAACTGTTATGTTCAGCTTTCTTAATGTGACAAAAGAAAAAAGAAGCCACTTTTTTTCACAGATGAATCCTTTCGAATCTGCCTTGGAGTAGTTTTATTCTCCAAAATCACTGGAATGTCTCTGCATAATCTTAACCTCCCATTGCTTAGCTATTTAGAAATAAAGTTTTCTGAAAGAAATATATGAATTTCACAAGCAACAGGAAAAAAATACATTGACAGTAAACAGCTATATATAATACTCAGCAACTGAAAAATACCTGTGTTGGGGAGGTATCACTCCCAAAATCATTATACAAGATAATTTCAATGTTTAAACTTTCTGGGCAAGAAGACCTCTGTATAGAGCCCCACTGAGTTCTGCTAAGGAATTTCTTGTTTGTTTGATTTTGTTAGTCCAATCTAAAACATTTTCCAGATGTTTCATCAGAAAGAAAGAGTTTCTTTCTAGTGTACAAAATACTGTTTCTAACAATTGTTTCTAAATTGCTTTCTACCATCCCCCAGATTCTTTTCAAAATCTATTAATATTGCCTAACATAATGCTTGTCATCTTTTCTTGAAGTTTTACACTTGTCAATTTGAGTGAAGCCAAAAACTGAAAAATCTCCAAGGATGGAGACTGCACAGCCTTTCTTGCCTACCTGTGACAGTGCTCGGTCACCCTTACAGTGAAAAAGTGTTTCCTGGTGTTCAGAGGGAACTTCCTGTTTTTCTTGTAGTTACCATTGCCTCTGGTCCTGTCATTGGGCACCACTGAAAACATTTTGGTTCCCTCTTCTTACACCCTCTCTTCAGGTATTTATATATATGCTCAAACAGGCTCCCATGGCTAAGGAACCCAAAACTCTGTTGCCAACACTTGCTCCACAACAGAGCACTTGTTGATCTTTAGTATCACCGCCTTCCTTCTTACACACTTTTCCCTCACCATAGGATTGAGGGGAACACCACCTGGACCCCTGTGCCCATGAGTGTCACTCCCTAGCACCAGCTGAAGAGTTGATTGACCCTCCCTAATCAGGGGGACACTGCAGCAAAGGCCTCTGGTACCATGGGTCAAGGTTAGCTGACCTTCTTGTCAGAAGCTGATAGAGCTTCCTGATGTCCACACCTACTAAGATGCCATATAGGGCAGGCAAAGCTACAGGCAGAAAAATCAAGGAAGAGAGTGTTCCAAACTCTCTAAAGAAAGGCCTAAATTTGAGTTAGTTCTAGATATATATTTATTAGTGGAAGTAAGGAACAACAATTACCACTTTAATATGAACAAAATTCTTAAGCCACAAAAAAACTGTTTCTATGGGAAAATATTTTAGTTCACAGCATCTCTGAGGAAAAGATTTTGTTTTGCTCAAAAGTTATTTTAAATTATTCAGAATTTTTTTTGTGCTTATCTAGTATTCAGATAATTATCCCAAGTTCTTACACTGAGCTCTATTTTGGAGCCATTGAAATGGCTTTGTAGTTATGTGAATATAATGGAAGCACACTGAGATATTCTTTCAATGTCAATCTCTTCCAGTCATCCTCTGAGTAGAATTTGGCATTTTTTCTGCAGTACAACAAGGATAAAAAACTCTGTGTCTCATTTCACAGAGGAGTGTTAGGTTACATTTGGAAAAGATGTAATAACATCCTGTTATTTTAGCTTCTGGGACAATTTTGAAGGGTGTCTTTCTCCACTGCTGACAAAATAGTTACATCATTTTTTAATAAATGTTCACAATTAAAAGCATTCTTTAACATTTTAGATGATGCCTAGTGCAGTTCATTCTTCTTCATTTATGTCCCCATTGCAGAATTCAAGAGTGTCGTTGTTCAAGAGTCACGACAGTATTACTGCACCTTAAGGAGCGGTGAAGGTAGAGAGATTTCTTGTGCCTTTAGGTAAGAGCCAGGAAAGATTAAGAGCTGGAGAGTGCGAGCTGCTGGAAGAGAAACAACAGCACTGGCAAGAGTTCTCAGGGTTCTTATTCATTCCTTCAGTCTGACAGCAGTTTTCCAGGCAGTATTTTAATTTCTCTAGGTGAAGTTTGGTTCAGTGCAGGTGAAAAGCACTTGCTGAGGCTTCACAAGAAATCATTCTTTTTTGTACTGTGCTCCCTGTACCAGCTGAAAGAGGTAGTTTTTCTCTCCACAGCAAATGATGAACAGTAGTGCTTTCTATATTCTGCTGAGTGCCTTACAAACACAGACTGAGAGCTGATGCAGAGGTACTACATTAGGTGCTTCCATCCTACTTCCCACAGTTTTTCCAAGTGACCTTTCCCTAGCAAAAAAGAATGGAAGAAAAGCATCTACAAGTGGCACACTTTCGTTTAGGGGAGACAAAGGGAAGCAAATCTTTAACAAGGTGAGCATGTGATACATAATTAGAACAATTAAGAAGTGTAAATCTTGGTATAAAATGGCAGAGCTGAAGGAATGTCAGAGATTCCTTGTCAATTTATTCAGTCAGCTTCAAACACCCAAATGAAAAGAACTAATAGCAATATTTTAGAAGGCTTGATATAAATGAAATTAGAGGACTGAATTAGTGTGCTAGTGCCCCTGTTGACAGTGTTTGTCTTGCACATATACAGATAAAGAGATTTTTAAAAAACCCAAGTAAACTGTTTTTGAGCCCTTATTACTTCACAGCTCAAGGAGGAGCCATAACCTCATCAGAGCATCACATTAAATATAATGTCTTACTGGTGTACAAATATATATTTTGGAGCTAGTCATTGAAGAAAACAGTACATAGAGAGCTGAAGAAAATTCCAGGCCAAATTATCTACAGCAGTTAATAAAAAGGGTTTTTTAAAATGGTGTTATCAAAGATTTCTTAGAGGAGTAGTAGAAGAGAACTATGCATATGACTCATGTGTGATCAACAGCTTTTTCATAATGGCTCCGAATAGCCTTCCAAGGGTAACAGCTGGATTTAGATTTGATATGTATAAACAAAATCCACTGAGGCTAGAGTAAAGTGAAAAATCAATTGCAAAGCAATTTAAATTGCAAAGATATTTTGGATATGTACAGGGATAAAAACAAGAACTCAAAGATTTTAATTTTTGGAAGGAAGGAAGCAAGCAAGCAAGCAAGCAAGCAAGAAAGGAAGGAAGGAAACTATAAAACTAGAAGATCCTAGACTAAAAGTAAGCCTCGTCTAATTTTAGAAAAATCTTTGGCTGCTATGATAGACCTTGACTACTCTGAGATAGCTCTCTCATGCTATTCAAATGCTCCACAGTAGTTTCAATTTGTGAGACATGAGGGTTTTATTTGCATTTTCAGATACTCTATTCTCATGTTCTAAAAATATTTGCATTTTACCACTTACTATTTGATGCTCACATCATAGTGATCTATGTTACAAAACATTGATAGATGACAAGCAATGTCATTTAAGTGGTAGAGGTGGACAAAATAAAAATAATCTGCCAATAGAAAATATGCATTTCCCATAGATAATGTTAATTATCTTCAGCTTTGTTTCTTGCACAGATTTGCCAATTGAACTACAAGCCAAAGTTATAATTCATCACACACTGGGACCATGTACTTACTACTTTATAATTGCCTATGCAGAATTTTTAGGCATTAGAAAGAAGAATCACACAGACAAAAAGAGGTGAAGCATGTAGAATGAAGCATTTTCATTTAGGCCAGAAATGTGCATTTCTTTTCTATTTATGTTCTGTGTAATATTTCAATTATTGAAAAGAAAACGCCAGCACTTAGATTAAGGTTTCATGTGAAATGAGACAGAAAATAAAATATTGCCTTTTCTGCATCTTACATGTAAGTTCATCCTCATGTTTATATAATTGTTGCCTGACTCTTGCCTCATTTGGAAGCTGAAAATCTGCAAAATTACATGGAAAAGCAGGACCTGGTTCTTTTCTGCAAAGAGAAGACCGAAAGCGTTTTTATATGTATGAGGTGTAACAGAAAGTCCCTGTGAGCCTTCGTACCTACTACATGCACACACATTTTGTGTTCACACAGCAGAGCTAAAAGAGATAGGGCCAGGGATATTTAGAGGTTCTTTCCTGTAGCTGGCTAAGAAAAAGCAGACACTTCTAGCCCTTTTCACTAAACTTTATAATTTTCTTAACTTCAGCTCCAAATGACAAGTAGGTGAGACGTTAGGAATCACTGACACCTCTGTCTGTAGTACTGCCCAGCGACATCAGAAATGCATTCAGGATCCTTGTAAAGCATCACCTAAAATCTGCCATGTTTTGGCCACTGAAAGATAGAAAAACTGGTCAGATATCAGCATTAGGACTATCTGATGGCTCACATTCATTTGAATATTCCCTGTCTGTTTCAGATACCTCTGTTGCGAATGGGCAAAATGTCCATTCCTGTACTCACTATCTGAACAAGAAAAAAAATTTAAAAATTCACATATAACAAGATGGTTCTTTACTGCTTAACATCTTCTAGTGATGCAGAGCAGAGCTGATGTTCCATGTAGATGTTGCAAGGCTGAAAATATCTTCTCCAAGTACAAAACAACAAGCAGCCCAACTGTACCAGCTAGTTACATAGGGCATTATTCAACTCCTACCATTGTAAGAATTTTTGTAGGATTATAAGATTAGCAAAACACCACATGAATTAAATCTCTTATTTCAATATATGGAAATGTATTTCCCATTAGTGGCTCTACAAATTATGACAAGGTATTTTGAAGCATAAACATCTGACTAACCTAAATTATTCTAAATTTTTTGTTTCCCTTTCTGGTTTTTTATATCTTTTCCCCATCTTCCTGTGCTCTGTGAGTTCTTAACAATAACCACCAGGCACAAGTCTGAAGACTTGTTCAACCAATTCTCCTCCATGAGCCTTAGACAGTCCAAAATTTAAAAATATCTAACCTACTGAAATAGTCTCAAATAATCTCACATTTTGATTCTTGTATTAGAGTTTTACAGTTTTGTTTTGTTTCTTTCTCACTCTTAATAACTATAATGCTGTCTTTGATTAGAGAAAACTATTTTTCATGTCATGTTTTGGGAACCAAAAAAAAAGAAACACCAACAAAAAAAAACAACCCACACAAAAAAAAGTCCTATTGGAAAGTACAGTGATAGTCAATTAAATAAACTCATAATGCTTATGGAAGCCTCTGTGCATTTCCAGAGCATTTTTTCCCCATGATAGCTGCCAGCACACAATGCTATGTTTTGCATTATTTCTCTGCAATTACCACTCCATTCCAGGACAATGATATCAAAATATCTGATGTCAGCTACTATTCTGAACACAACTTTAATGTAATTGTCTCCTTTTATGTCTTGATGTTTCAGAAACACACCTGGGGTTTTTTTTAATTTTTCCATAATAAAGCTATGTTGTTTAGAGAAAGTATAGGTGTCAGACAGTTTTCTTCTGTCCAATAGACCTGAGTAGCAAGACGAAGAACCTACAGGAAGCAGGTACTCCAAGGAAACGTGCTTCCTTCCACATGTCCTCCTTTCAGTGTTGTAAATTCTGTTGCTCTGGTTTTGTTAACCAGAAAAAAATGCTAACCAAAAAATGTATTACAACACTCAGAAGAAGACATATGGCTTTGCAACTTTTGTCAAAGAAATAAAAAACAGAGCAATTCCACAGCCTCACAGCCATGAATGAAATCTGGATTTATTTTTGTATTTCTTGTTTTCTTTGACTTGAAATTGAGTCATCTTAACTGGCATTTGTACTTTGTATGCTCCTCATGAGGCTTCATTGCTGGATTCAATAAATCATAACTGTCACAAAGCAGTTTTAGCATTACTGCCCTACACAACTGCATTTGTGGTATTTTATCACAGCTGGCAGTCAATCAATGGTTCTTATCAGACATTTTGGTCATTACATTGGAAGATTAAAGTGAAAGAATGTATTTGCTAATCCATTTGTATACTTGAGCTTCTTTACTCCAGGGTATCAAATCAAATTAAAGTGGATATAAAACAGATGTCTTTTGCATGCTATAATCTGTGTGACAAGCCAACTGGTCTATAGAATCATGGTACTGATTACTCCCTTTCATTCTTGCATACTCCTTTGCACAGTTTCTGAACTGAATTCCCAGCTGGAAAAACAATATTGATTTTTAAAATTTTGATTCAGGATGCTAACAGCAATCTGTTAGCTATAGAATTTACGTGAAGAAGCCTGTAAGGACCTGTGCTCAAGACATTATTACAGAGGTGTAAGGTGATAAAATCAGAGGTCCAAAAATGAAAAATGAGATCTGAAAAAAAAAGCTGAAGATGTTCTTGCCATTAAATCTCTGCAAGATCAACCAAATCAATCATTTTGCCAAAGGCAGGTTTACCCAAGTATAGAGATATTGAGAAGCATTTTTTAAGCTTCTTCTTAAAGACCTCCAGTGCCAGACATGCTACAGTCTCCTCACATGAACTGCAGTTGTGCTTTAGTCCCTAGCATCAGGTAATTAGTTTGCACCTTGGATGAACTTCCTTTCCTTTGGTGTGATTTAGATACCTTAGAAAAGCAAGCACTCACTTTTCATGCAACTTAAGACTGTTATCAGATCATCTTTATTTAATTTCCTCTTCCTTCTGCTTAAGTGTCAGCTGGTTCCTTCTCCATGAGTTATTTCAATGCCATATGCCAAGGTCTAATAGGTCAAAGAAAACTTTAAGTAAAGTAGCAATCACCTTGAACAATCATCTAAACTTCCCCATCTCCAGAAGAAAATCAAGGCTTCTAAAAGGCTCCCTTTATTTTTGTTTGTATAACAAACAAATTTTTGTTTGTAGTTGCCTTAGAGCCAGGCAAAGAAAGGAATTTTTTCTATTCGTAACTTGCTGCCAAAGAATTTTAATACTACAAATAAGGGTATCATGCAAATGTACAAACAAGTCAAAATCCTGTGACCTACACCTATTTATAGATCTCAGTTGTATAAATAATGGAGTCATCAGCTGAACTATGGACCTGATCTGTCATCATTGACGATGATAGAATTATTTTTGCTGATATTTTTCCAGACTTAAATAGAATCACAGAATCACAGAATGGTTTGGGTTGAAAGGGACTTCAGTGATCATCTAGTTCCAACTCCCCATGGCTAATTCAAGCATTTTATGCTGACACTCCCTATGGCAGAAGGGCTGCTTTTAGTGGAGTTGAAGTGTTAAATGGTGTAAAAAAGAGTAGACAGGGCTTTGGTGATGAAACAATGTCAGTGCTGATTAAAAAACTTATATTCAAGTTCTCTCATTTTCCAGTTGCTTCCTAATTATGCTGCATGCTTCTTATAAGTAACAATATTAAATAAATATCTGTGAACTCCTAGAATCAGGAAGCTTGCAATAAGATTATTCTCTTCTAATGTAAATCCAAATAATCAGCTTTTACTTAAAGTCGCACTACTTTTAATTCAAAATAATTCTGTCAGAGTCAGCGGTGTCTCTTTGGATATGCAGCAGTCCAACAGAAAACTGTTTATGCCCTTATGGCATGAAAACATCCAGTCTTTACTGTCATCTGTCCCTGAAAAAGCAACATGCACAAATTCTTCCCAGATATTTACATGCTCTTTTTAAAATTAAATTAAATTAAATTATCTTGGAACACTAAAGGAGCATTTTTCTATTCAACTCGATGACCAAATAAACCAAAATTTTGCACCTAAGTGTACACACAGAAAAAAGAAATCAGTTTTGTTCCAAAGAGATCTGGAAAAAAAATATTCCCTTACTTCTGTGAGAACACATTATTGTGGTTGTGCTGTAGCAACAGACCTGTGTGAATTAACACTTAAGTGAAAATATGAAGAGAAACACTCAAATAAACATATTTATATTTATTCATTCATCTATCTGTCTGTGCTATTGCTATATATATTCCATTGGAACTTAACTCTCAGAGGATACATTTTCATTCAGATCAGGGTTTCTCTTTGCCTCCCTTTTACTTAATGAGAACTGCTGCTAGCATTTTCCATGCATCTTCCTTAGTAAATGGCTTCTTTTATCTGTGAAAGACAGCGAATGAAAGTGATACAAAATTCCAGGACATGACACAATATGGGTTTGAATCTATTATTTAATATATTTTCATCAAGATAATTTAATTTATTGGGCTGATGATCCAATATTGATAGCCTGAGAAAATTTTATTCATATAAATTGGAGTTAAAAATTTTTCTGATTTTTTAAAATTTACATGATTTTCCTCCAAAGTTCTTGTACAAGTAATGAATCAGCATCTGTCAGGTGAGAACTTGTGGATCATTGGATGCTTATAACACTATATTAAGTGTTCATGCCCAGTTTTTGACAGCAGAAGGTCTCTATGAGGAGAAGCCAAAGACTGCCACATGAACCTCATCCTGGAGCAGTTGGATATTCCTGGAGGAACTGCAGCCCAAGGAAAGCCTTTGCTGGAGCAAGGCGAAAGGGTGAGATTGAAGGAGCAGCAGAGAAAACCCTCTATGTACCAAATGTAACATGCCCCATCCATTCTGCCAGGGCTTGGACCAGGAATGGGGAATGGAGGAGTGAAATTGAGCAGGGAAAAGAAGGTGGAAAGGCTGCTTTAATGTTTCTCTTTGTTTCTCACTACTCAAATCTACTTTAATTGGCAGTAAAATAATTTTCTCCAACTCTAATATCTTTTGTTCATGATGGTTACTTGTAAGCAGTCTCCACATCTTTATCTAGATCCATGAGTTTTCTCATCCTGTTTTCTCCCCTTTTCCTGATAAGGAAAGGCTAGAAGTGAGTAGCTGGGTGGGCATTTGACTGTTTGCTAAGTATGCTCCCTCATCCTTCCCATCCCCCCCGAAAACAGAGGTGTTAACTGTGGAAGTCTGGCTCCCATTTAATATCATCATCATCTTCCTAGAGATACTACTTAGATACCTTACCAATATCTTATTGAAAAAGTTGTGATCTGATTCAGCCTTGCAGATTTTGCTAAAGCAGTGGGTACTCAGAGCAGAGACCTAGAAGACACTAAATCTTCCAGATTTCCCACTGAGTGTTTTGTGGCCCATGCTATCCATACTGAACACCTCACTGGCCTTGGAAGCACGGACATGGTCTCTCAGGTAAGGAAACTCAAAGATCATCCCTGTAGCAGAGAAGACAGTGCAAGTTTGGTGTTATATAATTCTGACCTGTTGGCAAACCTGCCTTGCCTATGTATGGATGTCAGAGGGCTTAAAACAATTAAAGTCTAAAGAAGGTTTAATAAAATGCATAGAAGTACTGACTTGTGCTGTACTAATATAGCTACATAATCTGTATTTCTTACTATATAGTCCAATGTGTTATATTAATTAGAGCCTTTAACTGGAACCTTAGTCTAAAGGAACTGGATTTATTCTTCTACTGTCTCCCGACAAAATAGAATAACAATTCCTTGGGATGAAAACTCTGAAGAACAGCTGAAGGAAAGAGGCTGGTTCAGTTTGGGGCAGAGGCAACTTGGTGGGGACCTGACAGCAGCCCACAAGCACCTGCTGACAGATCACTGTGCTGTTCTGTATGTCATGAAATTAATGAAAAAAACCCACATCAATCTTTTGAGGAAGATATGTAGTATATTTTGGCCCCTTTGGAGCTAACACTTCAATAAATTTCCAAATCTATCAACCAAGTCCTTCAAATTTGTGGAAGAGTTTCCAGATGGAAGTTCTCTTAACAGTTTCCAAGCTATTCAGTCTTGGTTTGGATCTCATGTGGCCTCTATGGCATCACTACATCTCAGCTGCAGTTAAAAGCATCCATAATAGTGCGCTAAAAATCATACTTTCCCCTCCTGCAGTACTTCAGGTGACCCAAAGGGCAGGACATCACTGAAGCTTAGCTCCACAGTTCTGAAAGTATTGGATTCAGTAATTGGATGCTGTAACTAAACCAGCAGTATCTTTTTGAAATTAAAGGAAACCTATGAACCTAAGAAAAGCACATATCTCTCTCCATTTCTTGGTGTTACAAATCCTGCATTACAGCTATCTCTTTGGTTTCAGACACTGTGAGCCTACAATGTGGTGTTGAAATTCCCTTCACAAAGTCAATAAACAGCAATTTACTTTCTCAAGAAATGTGAGCATTTATCAGAATAAATAAATTAATCCCTGATGCTGCAATCTGAGATAAAATGAGATGGATGCATAAAATCTGGATGCATTTTATTGGCTTACAGTTTTTCTTCTAAGTATATCAGATTTTTTTTAGTCTGAAATATCTTTCATTGAGAGTACTTGAACTAAAAACATTAGCAGAAAATTAATCATAACACAAGTTCTACCTAGTAAATAGAATACCTTTCAGGCTACAGCTCTAGTGCATTCAGATAAGAATCCAAACCCACAATGCATCATTTATTTAATTAGTTTCAAATGCTATGAGACTGATGTAAAATTGTTTTCTTCTACAAACACATTAAGAAGATGAGATTTTGGGCCGATAAATATGATAGCTTCTCTCTACCTGTTTCAGTAAGGTTTGCTTTCAGCTGAGGACACCAGCAGACTCAAGAAGGAAGTATGGGGTGTGGTTTGCCCTTTCTTTTTTCTCAAAAGCTGTTCTGGTCAATCTCCAGAATAGTTGCTTAAAGTATGCAGAATTTTTTATGAACATTGCATTAGCTCTCTTTTTCTAAGGTTTTTAAAGGAAACAGTAACAATTGATATAGAAAGTTGTCCCCAACAGAGCAAGACTGAACTTCAGCTGGTAAGCATTCAGGATCAATTACATCAAAATATTCTAAACCAAATTCTCTGATTTGAAGTTCAGATATAGTTTAAGTATACAGGTTTCATTATATTGCACTGTGATTTAAGATTGCTTAACATTATTTTGTGGAAGGCTAGAACTCAACCTTACTTTTTATCATTTTCCTGAGTGAAAGCCAAAGCAAACTTTTCCACCAGCCAGACTGTGAGTCAGAATAAATGACACTCCAGGAAACAATATATTTTCATCTTGGTGAAATTAACTCAGTGTATTCCCTAGATCCTTTACTTTTGTGGCAGCTATCAATTTATCTTAATTAACACAACCTGGACTGGACTGATTATCAGTCCTATGCATATGGAAATCATTCCTAGTAATCAATATATAAATAGATAGACTTTCTTATTCTACAAAATTATTTTTTTCAATTAACAAAATAGTTTGATAGATTTTCAACATTTGTGGAAATCCTTTTGATACCAATTTTGGTTAAAATCTTGCATCTCTAATAGAGTTTTATGGTGTCTCTAATCACCCTTATGAGTTTTTGTCTTCCACATAAATAATCCTTAGAGAAGGATGCAACTTCTTCCATTAACTTCATTTCAAAAAGACTTTTTCAAATATGTTTAATTGTACTTAAGTCAGCTTGAACCTTATCAGTGAATTTTAAAATTGTATACAGTTATACACATGAAATTTTCAGTGACTTTTCCAATTTATTAATTAAAACAGTCAGGGATTTTTTTTTGTTTGTTTATTTCAGCATTCTATCCAGTGGGATATGTAACTAAGAGCAGACTTTATTCAGCTGTGTTTTTTTTTATTTCCAGAATCTTTGCCTACAAGCATCTTAATTTCCTGAATGCCATGAAATCTGTAATTTTTACTGCATTCATAATGAAAACTGTTCATACTCTGTATCATACCCACAGGATTCATTGAACTGTCACACTTTACTCAGAGTTGTTTACTGGCACTCCTGTAGAAATTAAAATCACTAAAGTCTTTTGAAGTCTTGCTAATTTTTTTTTATTAAGGTTCATCACAGTTCTGGTCACACTCTAAGCTTCCTGCAGCTGCTACTGGTCAGGTTTCTTGAAAGCCTCTGGTCTTCCTGAGGTTTCTGAAAAGTGCTCTTGTCAAGAAGTTGAATCCTCCTCTCTTAACCCATATGGAATGGATAATTGAATAAAATAAAATTGAAGAAGTTCCATTAGCTGCCAATGTTGGGGTTGTTGGGTTTGGTTTGGGGGTTGTTTTCCTTCATTTTTTTTCCTGTAAGAACTTGAAAGGAATTGAAAACTTGCTCCTCTGTAAGGGATCATCTGGTCTTCTGCTATTTCAGTCAGGAAAATTTTCTGTTCTCCTCTGGAAGCTTCACAATTCACTAGTGATGTCAGTGGATTAACAGGAAAGAAGTGGAGAAAAAGTTTTTATAATGTAAGGCCCAAAGAACTTGCCAATATACACCCACATGAAGTAGCTTGATGTTAAATTATTGTAATAGTTAACCAAGTTGGTACTGTTCAATAAACAGATGAAATGGTGGAAGCACATTGAGCTTTTTTCCTGCTTCTTCAGAAGCAAGCTGAAGATCTGAGATATCTTTCAGTCACATTCATGTGTTGGAGTTAGAGATTCAGAAATGTGTGAAATAAATCCACCTGTTTAAGATGGTAGAGGCTAAGGCAAATCAGAGAAGAGAACTTCAGTGGAAAACAGCCATTGAGATAAAAATCGGTCTTCGGGTAACTCATCACTCCACAGAAAATTGGAAGGCTGGAGTGAAGTATGGGAGCACAGGAAAATTCCAAGCAGAAACAGCATGGCTTGAGTCTGAAGGGCAGATACTCAGATTGCTTGGGAGTTCCAGGAGCTTACAGACCAGTTTGCTGTTGTACATCTTGGAGGAAGCAAGGCCTAATGGAATGAGCAAGTGAATGATTTCCACTGGTGTTAGAGTGGCAGGGTCTTGTAAAGATAAAAAGGAGAAGTTATATCAGAAATGGAAGGAGGTAGGGCTGAATATGAAATGTTGGAAGACTGCATTGTGCCATGCAGTAACTTCTGCTGCCAATTCTTTGTATTGTATTTGTTTTCTGTCCTGTTGACACCATGAAGGAGTGTTTTCACACTTCACCTGACAGTTATTTTAGGCCAGTGCCTGTGCCACACGGTGTCCTGGAGGAGACACAGCAGGCAAGGAGAAGCTGAATCAACATGGCCATAGCACTCTGCCCTGTTTGTCCCATCAGTTGCACCCTCAGACAAAAGCTCACATATTTGAAATGTTCATCAAAAGGGAAAGCATTTTGTTTCTGTCATGTTTGAAATGTATTTTAACCCACTGAGCAGACCAAAATGCTATTTCATGCTAATGCTTTTGCTACCTAGCATGCAAAACTGCATGCTGCTGTGTGGTGCTACTAATTTACTGGACATTAGCTGTGTTAGCTAGCTCAAAGCTCCCTATAGTAAATTATGCTGGGCAGTCTGTAAATGTTGCTTAAATTATGTTATGCTACATTCTTTTATTATACTTTTATCCTTACCAGTCCACAATAGGAGTTTTAGCCTTTTCCGAATCCTTTCTGATTTGAGTATTAAAACAAAATTTAAAAATTACAGTAGGAAAATTTCCTCTGATTGTTTTTCCAGCCCATTTTTTAAACACTGAAAATTCACCATTGTTTTCTGCATGTTAGAAAGATGTCCAGGGACAGTAATGCAGTTGCAAGTGAACACAGAGCAGCAGTTACATGGACAATCATTCATCATGGTCTGAAGAATACCAAAAGCTCAGCTAATTGGCTGATGAACCTCTGCTTTACACATTGACAAATGACACCAAACTATGAATCAGGGCATGAGTAAGCAACCAGTGGAAAATGGTTGACCTTTGAGATAGCTCAAGCCTATACAAACATTTAGTTTTGCATTCCAATTAATTTTTAGACTGAAAGAAAAGTTTATATTTGCTTGATTCAGCCTCCACCTTGTCTTCTGCATACATCTCCTAGTAAGCTAAGTAATGTCAATTTTCCCTCTTTTTCTGCTGGTGTGATCTTGTAAGACAAGTCTTAGATAAGTGCCCAGTTAGAGAAAGAAAGAGAGAAGTGACAGCCTCTTACTGGAATAATTTCCCAATGGAAAATACAATTTTTAATAAATGTTCTTCTCTTTCAAAACAGGGGAACTTTGATTTTAACCTAATTTTTAATTCCTTCAGGAAGAATAAGAATGAAAGGCAAAGTAAAAAGAAATAAAAGAAACACATACAAAAAGGAAGAAGAATTTATTAATGGCTTGCAGTAAGTTTTAGGGAAAGAAAAGAAAATACTATGTAATATCACAACACTCTGCAATTTCACCTTATAATGTAAATCATGGTGTTTCTGATCTCTGTGACACAGAAACAACTGTCAGACCCAGCCAGACTTACAGATAAAAGCAAGAAAGCTTACCTATTGGAGCATTGGAAAAAGGAAACTGTGTCAGATAAAGATCTTACTTCTCCTTGAACATACCAAAGATACTACTTCACCTTTGTGCTAGTTTGAAAACAAACTAGTGGGAGACACCAAGTCAGAATAACAATTTAATAGGGAAATAAAAAGAGGGGGAAAGGAAAAAAAAAAAAAAACAAACAAACAACAATAAAAGCGGATAACACTGGGTTAAACTGACAGAGTTAGGATACAACCTGGCACCCTGTTAGTCAGGGTGGTGGTAGCAGTCTGGTAGAATGGTGGCTGCAGTCCTCCCAAAGTGGTGATCCTGTAGAAACAAAGGGTCTGTTCCTCCTCAGAAGGTCCAGTGGTAGCTGTGTAGCTCCCATCCTCTGGAAATCCAGTGGAAAGGCATTGCCTCTGGTGGTCAGAGTCCCAGATTATATCCACGATGGGATGCTTGGTTCCTCCCTCTGGGTGGAGCATCTCACAATGGGGTAATGAGTCATGAGGCCAAGTGTTGATTAGGCTCATTAACAGAAGATAGTTCAGAGGGAGTTATCTCTGAGTCATGCAGCAGGGCATTGATGGGCCATTAACAGAAAGATAGTCCAGGGGGAGGAGGCAAGGAAACACTGCCCCACCTGGTTTCAACAGCTCATGAGGATGGTAATAGAATACACTGCAACCCAGGACAACCTTGAAAACATAGTTTCTTTAATTGAAATTAATAATTTATCATTTTCTTTCTATAATACTTCTTAACACTTTATAGCAAGCTCCCCTGCTTTGAACTTGAACCAATCCCACATAAAGTTACACACATTTCAGCTTCTCAATGAACATACTGTTTAAGACCATGACAGGAATATAGCTCTAAAAATGACTGTCTGCAAAATTGGCCAGCTTCTCTGTCTCTTATTCTATGGAATAATATATCAGAACATCTGAATTCTTAATAATTCCCCTTTTCAGAGAACAGTACTTCATTTTACTTTCCCCAAAGGAAGTAAACTCAAGTACAATATTGTAGATGGGTTTGTGATCCACAGCCTATGCATTTAACCAAACTAGGAAGGAGGATGCAATTTATCTGAGACATTTATTTCCTATTAGGCATTTGCAAGCATCTGTTTCAACACACCTGCTCTTTTTGAGAGTGAAGTATGAAGTCAATGGGACTGCCTAGGTATAACAGAGTCTTTTCTGAATAAAAGTGCTATTAGGGTCCCTTTCTATTTTGCCATTGCTATTAAATTAATTAATTACAGTAATTCACAGGTATAAATTTCAACAATCAATCTTGAAACAGGAACAGATTAAATATCTTTATATGGAAGTGAAACTTGTAAGTTAATGAGTCATTTTCACATGAACTCCCATTCACATTGATTTTGTGTCTCTCTGCCATAGAAATAGGGTTTGCCAAGATATGTCTGTTTGGACCAGCTGTCTCATTGCATATAAAACACATGTTCCATTAAAAAGCAGATTTTTGCTGAGCCCATTCAAATATGCATTTCAAAGTTGGTCCTAGAATTGTCATTCCCTGTTGCTTTAACAAAGGAGCTGATGAGAGACTGTGAGTTTATTTCTTCCTTTTTTTTCTACTGAAGAGATTATTTTGGTCAAAGAGTAATATTCTTCTCTACTAATGTCAGAATGGGAAAGAACTCAGAAATTAGTTATTGACCTTGCACAAGGCCCTTGCAGAGACAGTAGTGCTGTATTTATGCAGTGGCTGGTTTTTTTTGTCTGAGTGTCCCAAAAGTCTCATACCAAGAAACAGACCCTTACAGAAAAAACAAAAGAGTAGCCAGACAAGAGAAACATGGAGTAGAAGGGGATGAAGTGCAGTGATGGCCTGGAGACACCTCCATATCAGACTAGTGCTGCAAGAACAGATGTCTCTTCGAGTGGCAGTGGAAGCTGCTGATGATTCTGATCTATTGCAATTAAGTAAACATTTCAGAAGATAAAACACTTACATTCAAACAGAAACCCTCAGAGTTATCTGAAACTATATTTTTATAGTTCCAGAAGCCTGTTGTTGAGAGACAAAGCATCTTACTGTCTTAAATTATGTATAGATTATATATGCGGCTAAATTACAGTTACTAATCATACTGGATTATCATAGAATGGTTTGGGTTGGAAGGCACCTTAAATAGCATCTAGTTCCAATCCCACTGCCACATGCAAGGACACTTTCCACTAGACCAGGTTGCTGCACCATCCAACCTGGCCTTGGACACTTCCAGAGATGGGGCACCCACAGCTTCTCTGGGCAACCTGGTCCAGTGTGCCACCACCCTCATAGTCAAAAATTTCTTCCAAATATCTAATCTAAACCTACTCATTTTCAGTGTAAAGCCATTCCCTCTTGTCCCATTACTACATGACCTTGTAAAAAGTCCCTCTCCAGTGCTTTTGTAGGCCCCTGTAGGTAGTGGAAGGTGCTTCTCACAGCTTTCTCTTCTCCAGGCTGAACAACTACAGATCTCTCAGCCTGTCTCCACAGGAGAGGTGCTCCAGCCCTCTGAACATCCTTATGGCCCTTCTTTGAACGCAGTCCAACAGCAAATGTCATGTAGACCTGAAGCAGATTTTCCAAACTGGAATTATTGAATAACCACACTCACAGCTCAGAGTGATAAAAACACAGCTTTTTTAATTTGACTCTCAAACTTCATCACCTAGGCTGTTAAATTTGCTTTGTCTGACTTCAGAGTAAGTTTTCTGCCCTGGAATATATGAGTGCATCTATTTACTATGGGTTTTTGCCATGTTGCATTAAAACTAAAAATATATTATCATTGAGAAACTCTATTCTGCCAAATGGAGGAGAGTGAAAAGAACTCACTACAGCTAGGATAATTGTGGTTTTTTTATTATTTAGTATGTATCCAGGAGAGTTTATAGCTGGCTACAAAAAATGTGTAAGGTAATAAACATGCTTTTAAAAGTCACTGTTTTTTAACTAATAGGATTAATAATTGAGAACATTAATAGGACATTGTAGCAAGGCTCTCAAGAGCCAGGAAGTCAAGGAAAATTATTCATTTAGTTGTTGCAGTAATTTAGTTAATTAGATTTTCTTTGCTCTACTTAATTTTTTTTCTAAAAAATATTTTCTTTCTGGTTAAATTAATTCTTTACATAAATATGTGATAGTGAGAGCAGAAAAATATGTATTTTCCATTAGAAATTCATATTCAGTGTTAATGAAAATGCTTTTTTTTATTTGAGGAATAAACGATATTACTTTCTGTACCATCATGATCTTAAAAATAAGAGGGTTGTGAAAAAATTATCTGTTGAATAAAAATAAAATGAGAAGTCTCTTTTTTCTGCTCTATAGTGGTATGTGCTTAGCCTAGTAATGTATTAAGCTCATTTTTGTTATGGCAAAATTAAACAAAACCCCAAATATTTATCAGTTCATGCTTGTGCTGAGCTCGTGAGAGTTGCTCTGGCCGTGCCCTCTGTGAAGATGCCCGCTTGGATAACTGAGCTTGGTATATTTTTGGGATCTTACCAAGAAACCTCTTGAAAAGCCAATCATCCAGAGATTTTCCATTGCAGTTAAATGCAGAGCAAGTTACTCGTAGAAAACTGGCCAAGATTAATTTTCTGCAGTGATTTTTTGAAACGTATTAAGATAAAGAGACAAGATTTTATTTTGTGACCTATTATAGAGTTGTTTATTTTTTATTGTTATTTGTTTTGTATATAGTGTTTATTTTTCTGTCATATTTCTATCTAGCAATTATGGATGCAAATCAATTAGCAAAAATCTTTGCTTGGGAATATTACTGGATGCTCAGACTGTGTGGAAAATAATATCTCACCCATATGTTCTTATGTGCTCATGAAGAGGCTCCTCCTCCTCTCTGCGCTATCACAAGCCATACAAGGCATAGCTTTTGTGTAAAAGAAAGCTTTGAAATTGTTAAAAAAAATGAAGTTCCAGACCTTCATGACACTCAAAAAAGTAAAAATTAGCCATTTCACCTGGTGGAATCAATGAAGAAAAAATTTGCATTGCCACATTATCAACACAATGGCCATCACGGTCTTTCATAGCAAAAGTCCAAAGCCAAGAAAGTTGCCATCTCTGTGGAACTCACTTTGTTTATTCCAAAGAGAAGGAAGTTTGACATCCTACCCAGGGAGTGGGGTGGAAATACAGCCTGCTGAAATATGTGGTCCTCCTGTCATCCTCCTGAGGTTATTTGTCCTGGAAAAAAAAAGCTTCACTTGTTTTCTTATAGTATTTCAATTGAGATTGTTCGCAAAATATTCTTTGTAAAGGAAGACTGATGGTTTCAAATTTTTGGTCTTACTGAATTAAAAGGCGATGAACATCATTAGAGCTTGTTTTTTTCACCAAATACAGACATTTAAAATCTCTTGCCTTGGTGTTCTTCTTGAAAAAATGGAGGAGGATGGAGGTTTGCTTTATGTCTCCTGTCCCCTTTTCCACTTAAGGGTCAAAACAACAGTTTCAAGGGTTTCATATGCATTGTTAGTATGAAGTAATTTAATAGGACATTTGAAGCTATAGCAATTGCTTTTAACACATAGGGAACGTTTTTATTGAAAAAGAAATACTAAAATCAATATAAAAGAAATAAACCAGTTGAAAAATAAATTAAAACTGAAATTTGTAGGTTGGAGATAAATGAAGAAATTGGTTTCTAACACAATTTAATGTAGAGAAAAAGAAAGGTATGTAAAGAAAAATTTTTGAAGTATATCAGAAGATAAAAACCAGTGACTTGGAAGAATGATTCCTGGAAAAATAATATGAAATAATATATCTATCTAAAAACAGACAGCAGATCTTTTTCACCTGGACTCATGCTGACTATAAAAAGTACACCAAACCCATTTCTACAATGAGTCTGGAAAAAAGCAGATAGAAACCAAGAACATATAATCCAGCAACAAGATAGAAAAGAAAAAAAATAGGCAAGCAGTATGAGAACATATATCAAAAGTATGAAAACTTATTTACTTCTACACAAATAGAAATCAGAAAAATCTTTTCTATTTGCTTTTCCAGGTTCTACTGTGAAAATGTAAAAGAGAAATGGTATCTGTAATGACAATACTATAAAGTATGAGCAAAATATGCTGTCCTGCAAGAAATTCAAACAAGGAGACAAAGTACATAGATTTTTACATTACAAGAAGTCTGAGACTCTTGGCTTCTCTAGAATAGAAAAATTGAAATATATAATCATCTATATAAAATATTTTAATTGAGAGCAAGACTTATCTAGTAATACCAAAGACATACAGTCATGTAAAATTTGTCACCTGGAAAGTATGTCCAAGTGTAGAAACAATGAGATCAAATATTTTAGGATTTAATCTTTACTTTTAGGTAAAACCTAAAAGTTAGAAATATAGTACCCCCATTGATACTAGTTCTTTTGGTTTATTTCCACCTCTTATTTCAGACTAGCTGCGTAAGTAGATCTCATCCCTTCAGGCTAAGGTTAGAAGCTTATGTTATTAAACAGCCAGTTCAGAACCAGCTCGTTTCCTATACACCTAGGGATTTCAAAGGATTTTCCATACAAGAGATGAACCAGGAAAATAAAATAATACAGGCTCCAAAGACTATAGAGTTTTGTCCAAAACAGACCAGAAAGGTCAGAAGTAATAAACTGAGGTAAATACCACATCCTAATGGTTTTGACCATCTTACATTACACTAAAAAATTCCTGGTTATTTTCTCCAATAAAGTGGCATATTGAGTTTAATTCCAGTGAAAAGGTTACATGCTTTCTAATGAGATAAGGTAGAATTGTTTTCTCATCAGTTTTGTTTTGAGGATGTACAAGTATGCACCACTGTATTGGTTTTGCTCGGCATGGTTTTTGGTAGCAGGGGGGCCACAGAGGTGGCTCCTGGGAGAACCTCCTGGAAGTTTCCACCATGTCCAGTGGAGCCAGTCTCTGATGGCTCTGAGAGACAGACATGCTGCTGGCCAAAACTGGGCCAATGAGAGAGGTTGGTAACGCCTCTGTGATGACATATTTAAGAAGAAAATCAAAACAAAGTCACAAGATTCTGGATTCTAATCAGAGAAGAGGAGGAGGTGAGAACATGTCAGGGAAAGCAACATGGTGACATCAAGGTCAGTGGAGAAGGAGGGGGAGGAGGTGCTCCAGGTGCCAGAGCTGAGGTTCCTCTGCAGCCCGTGGTGCAGACCATGGTGCAGCCGCTGTGCCCCTGCAGCCCATGGGGATCCACGGGGGATGCAGAGATCCACCTGCAGCCCGTGGGGGAGGTGCCCGTGCCGGGCAGGTGGATGCCTGGAGGAGGCTGTGATCCAGTGGGAGACCCGGTGGAGAGAGAGGGCCCTGCTTCCAAGCCTGTCCTTGGAGAGCTGCACCCCGTGGCAAGAGAAAGCCCCAGCGCAGCAGTTTGGGAGGGCTGTGTGCCCATGGGAGGGGCTCACGCTGCAGCAGGGGCGGTGGGGCTGCTGCTCCTGAGAGTGGAGCCACGTTGGAGAGGTTGACAGAGAACTGTCTCCTGTGGGAGGGACCCCACGGCCTCACAGGGGAACACTCCTCTCCCGGAGCAGCAGAAGGAAATCTCGGTGATGGACTGACCAAACCCCCATGCCCTGTCGGTGGGAAGGAGGGAGGGGTTGGGGGGAAAAGGTATTTTAAGGGCTTATTTTACTTCTCATTATCCTCCTCTGATTCTGTTAGTAATAAATTCACTTTCTAACTTTAAGTTAAGCCTGTTTTGCCCTTGAAGTGTTTTATTCTCCCGGTCCTTATCTCAACTCATAGAGCCTTCATTAACATTTTTTTTTTCTTCCTCTCCCCTGCCCAGCTGTGGTGGGGGAGGGTGAGTGAGCGACTCTCGTGGGTGCCTCGCATTGGGCCAGCGTCAAACCATGAAAACCACATTTTTCAGACTGAAACATAAATTTGCTATTTTTATGCACATATTTCACCAACATCTGGCTTTACTTTGCTTTAAATGGGTTAAGACATTTTAAGACTAGCTATATTCTCTTCTTTCTTGTATTCACTGGAAGTTGCTCTGGGATGTGTTCATTTACTTAATGAAATTCTTTCTTGCTATATCTAACACAATTCATCACCCACAGCAACTTCCTACAGATGATTGAATGGAATTTTTTTTAAAATTCAGTAATAGATTCTGCATTCATTATTAGTATGTATTTAAATGTTGTCCTAAGCTTACAAAGACACACAGAGAAAACACTGAAAATTTGGGTAGATATTAATGTTTATATTAATTCCTTCAACTTTTGTCCATCACCTCATTGCAGAATGCCAAATGTTTACCTCACCAGAAGTTCAAGCTAGCAAAACTGTCAAGAATTTGTTTTGAATGAGTCCAACAAAATTCCTGTGCTCTCAGTCAAACAAAGCCATAGTAGAGCAGTACTTGTGGGGCAATTCTTAAGGTGAGAGGGAGAACACATTTATTATACAACTGTCCTCCTACCTGTGGTCTGAAATACAAAATGTGTCAGGCAATCTATGCAAAAGTGACCTATGCTTTTGTTCCTTTCTAAAAGCTGTCATGTTCTCTGTAGAGGCAGACCAAGTGCATATATAGCCCTGGGAAATTATGTACTGATGCTTCCTAGCTCTGCACAGTTGGAGCTGGTTTTAGCCTTATGGCTTTTCTTGTGGGCCCAACAAGTGCAGCTATGTTGTGGATTTAGTGCTGTCCATGCGAGCAGTTGTCACTTTGCTCTTTGTCAGACCTGACAACATCATTTTTTTGCAAACAGTGAGGCTCACAGGCTTTTAGCAACTGGCAATACAGAGTGTCATGTAATGCAAGATACAACAGTCCCATGCTTCTGTTCAGTGCCGCACTCACAATTCAAATAGGAAGAAATTTAATGATGACAAGAGAGTTAAATCTATATTAAATACAATCTATATGTAATGTTCTTCTCTAAGGTAAAGTGAAAAATTAGCAACATAAAGGTACTAAAAATATTCTTATGCCAGAGCATAATGGGTCATCATATACTACACATAGGTTTAGCTTATATTAGTTTTTAATGTTGTATTTAGATAAAAGTGAACTTCATAACTCAGTAAGCACAACAACAACCAGCAAGATACTATAAAAAAAAGGGAACTAGAAAGCAGCTTAATTACTAACCAGTCTTTTCTTTCCAAATCAGATTCTGTGTTCCTATGTGATTTCCAAAACATATTTTTGAATAGTGGGGAATTTGATAAATATTTTCTGTGGAGCCAAAACCAATAGTGAATAGCACTTTTCCAGTGTCTCTAATGTTGTACTCATTTCCTTTAAAAGCTTATGTGAAATATAGGGAGGCATTTGAATTCCATACCTCATGCTAATCTGTAAGCCAGTCAATTTTAATATATCCTTTTATCCAATATATATCTCTCACACCAAGCATCCAATATCCATCATTTCTTGTGCTAAAAAACAACAGATGTTTTAAAACCCTGCAGCAAATGTTTAAACTTCCAAATGAGAACTAAAAATAAAGGCAATCAAAACACTTTGGAGGATTTAAATTATACATCAAATATAAAGCCAAGGCTCACGGTCATGCAGACTAAACAGTCCCTTTATATTCTGTTGTCTGTAGATGCAGACAGGTTACAGAGCCTTTTCCAAGCACAACAGATTTCAGAAACAGAATCACAGTGTGAAACTAAATTGAACATCCTTATTTGATATTACTGTGCTGGAGGCAAGTTATCTGGAACGTCAAAATATCTCAATGCTCAAAATGTGCTTGTATCTTCTAAAGATAAGTATATTTTGTGTTAATCACTGAATTTACATCACTCTTCATAGCTGAGTGGAGCTCTGCAAAACACTGCAACCTAGTCCTCCTGAGAGAAGGTGGCAAAAACCCCATCTCTTACTAATATTTGTATTTGTGCATCCACTTATGTACATGTCAGTCTATCTTGGGTCTGGAGATGGGTTACCAAGATTAAGAGGACAGCAATAAGCATGCATAAAAAATGTCAGGATGAAGGACTTTTATTTGGTATTGATTTGCCAGAAATTTATTTTTGGATCTCTAGCTGCAATACAGCAAGAGAGAACTACCCATTCTTCAAAGAGCAATAGACTAGGGTCCTTCCCACATGTATATGTAGCTGCTGTGCCAAAGTGACATATATGTATCATAAATGCTAATTTTTAAGGAAAACATTTGTACAGCTTACGGCACTCCTACGTTCTCTCATCATGTCCCTCAGCTATGTGTGAAAGCTTTTTTCCTCTGTTATTTGGAAACAGATGTAGGAAAGGATACAAATTCTCTCTACTGAAGATTTAGAGGGTGAAATGCATAAATTGATTTTTAGGATCCTTAAAGTGACCTTTAGGCTTGTCAGTTCCGTGTTTAAGTGTCAAGGATATCTCAACAGTGTTACTTGAGAGACACTAATTTTGACACAAACAGTCCATTTCAGGAAACCCAGGTAATTATATCATGATAGGACAAAATTTGTGAGTCTTCTGAATAGTACTTAAATAGCATAAAGGAAATTTGGTGAGGTAAAATTAAAAATGGTTGCCATATTAGCAAAAAGGTAAGGATTATTTATGAGTACCTGCCATGGATAGAAACACATATTCTTTGTACTTTACAAGGGAATGCGTATTTCTGGGTATAGAAGTTCAACAGAATAAGGTTTTTTCAGAGAGGTATCTCCTGCCTGATTAAGCTGAGGGTTTTTCTTTATATCTAGTAGAATAAGCCAAAGCACTATGCACGGTGTGTTAATGAGAGGCTTTTTGCATACATTTCCCATGAATGAGGAGTGCAGGGTGAATATCATCCAACAAGTCCTTGAATTTTGTTAGGGACAATGTTTTGACTGATACATTTCACAGATACTTTGTGAAACTGAGCTTGGATGGGTCCAGACTGTCAGAGAGCACTCTAAACCAGTGACTTTGAGGAGAGTGCATGGACTAGGAAGATACTAGAACTAGGGAGATACATGCACTATCAACAACACATGTTAAAGATCCTGCAGTAAGCAGTTAGTATGTCCTTTATGCTTACAGCTTTAGAGCAAGTTAGGAAAGCCATATTACCACTCACAGAAATATTGCTACATTATGGATTTAATTCCCATATGGACAGTGGTATCCCACAGATATTGGCTCACACAATATGTTCTTCCATTCTGACATGTGAAGCTCATACTAGATATCACATACTTAGGGTTGAGACCTTGTTTTTGTATGTTATTCTGTTCTTTGCCTAGTGTTTTTTCCTAAGAGTAGTGCTTCTACTAATAAAAAGTACTAGATGGCAGCAAAATGCTTTTAAATAGTTGCTGTACTGTCATCACAGCCTATATCCATTTATCACACCCTGCCTGTGCTCCCACTCTCAAAAGAGCATATTACTTCTACTGTTGTATTCTTGGCTCCCTGTTTGGTGACCCCACTCTCCTGCTGCACCATTCTTATAGCTGTCAGAGGATCATAGACAGAGTTTGAATCATAAGGATCGCAGTGCTGAAAAAAAATGATGTATTGTGTGAGAGATTTCTGAAGTGATCTTTCTATGCCACCATATTAGGCCAGCCTTAGCTGCCAGCTTCAGATCCTGCATTTCAAGACAAGGTGGGATACAGCAAGAAAAAGAAGTCTAGAAATCAGTGCATCTGGTCAAAATATATGATCTTAGGGGCAAGATTGAAGGCATTAAGTGGGCCGGTGTGAGCTGCGAAGGACAGGAACATAAAAAGTAACTAGAAAAAGGCAAGGAAATGGACACATCAGGAACCAGTGGGTTCACAGTGCAGCAGAGCTGAAAACAGGGAAAACTTTTTAAGCGTAGGGAGATCTTAGCACTGAAAAACTGGAATATGCATCATAAAATTGATGTAATTCAAGATTAAACAAATTTCCACTGTTCAGAAATACATACTTTGGGGTCCCACTTGGAGGAATGTGATATCTACATAATGCATTGAGTCATATACCCATTTTGATAAGGCCAGTGCAGTTGTGGGTGGAGACAGCCTAACCCTTCAGAGTTGTCTGCCTCTGACAAAGGAGGAGAGTTAAGGCAGTGTAGATAATCTGTGTTAAACTGTCAGTGTGCTAAAATCACCACAAAGAACAAGCAATCAGTATTGAATCACCTGGCTGCAGATTTCACAATCAACTAATGAATGAAAAGAGTTGGGGTATCATATGTTTTTGTGGTTCATGCCATCTGTTACTTCTTTGTAAACAAACAAGTGCCTGCAGATGATTGTTTCTTCTGATTTTGTGATTTTAGAGGCAGTAGAAACTGACAACAATATTTTTGTCACTTTATTCCTCATGGGGTCTTTCTGTCTGCCAATAACAATGAAAGGTAAATGGCAGCCCCCTCAGGTAACTGAGATGAAGTGCAAAGCCTTTGAAAGATGAAAAAGCTCAGCCCCTAGCAGGCTGCCACAATAACTTAGGAACACTGCTTCTACCCTTCAGTCTTATTTCACATCCTGATATCTGCATCATGGAAATTGGTCCAGAGACTGGGAAACAGCATGGCAAGTGCTAGGACACCTGGACCCTCCTTCTGTTTTTTTGCTGATTTGCTTTCCAAAAAAAAAAAAATCTATAAATCCAAGAAGCTATGAGAATTCCCACGTAAAGGTGTTTGAAAGCATGAAGGGAGCCGCAGAAATAACAGCAGAGTGAGCATGGTGATATATATTACTGTTCACTGTGGAAAGGAATCAGGAGCTGCTTCTCTGTGTTGTGTGAGGCAGTTCACCACAAGGAAAGTCATTCTTTAGGGCCAGTGGCTAAGGATCCTGGTGTGGAAAAATTATTGTACCCCTGCACAGCAGTGAAGCTTCAAATTATACTGCTGACCAGGCTAGGTTAAAAGCAAAGGCCTTGAAGGTTCAGCAGGTTTAACGTACAGAATAGCAGGGACCTCTTGCTATCTGTGTGGTCAGTATAATCTTTCTTTTTATCCTTCCTATCCTCATAGTTTTTCCATACAGAAAAAATAATGGTCATTTGTGGCTGTCAAAATTAAGGTGGTTCAAGGTTGGTTCAAACATACTTGGGATTAGGCAGACATGCCTTATCATTTCTAAGACACTTTGCACCAGAAAAACTTTCCTGGAGTATGAAAATACATTTCAAGTCTCAAATTCTTTCCTCCTAATTCATTCAGACTGTGCCCATGCTTTACCTGTTTCAGTAAATAAACTTGCATGTCAAAAGTAGGGGAATGCAATTATGCATTCCCTTTTTTTCTTTTCTTTCCCATCCATATCTTACCAGTTTTACAAGACATTTTAGTGTTGTCATAAGAGCAGAAAACATAATTTTGAGGAACTTATGTAGAGGAAATTATCTTTTCTCACAGACAAGATTTCCTTAACAGCTCAACCCCAGGTTTCCCAGAGCAGAGTCTCAAACGTCCAAATCCTTAAAATTGTTTAATCTTGTAATAACTAAATATCCAAATAACAGCTCGAGCTAGTCCCAAGGAGGGACCCTGAACAAAGGAAGCCCTGAGCATACCCTCACAGTCTGAGTGGGAGAAAGTCTGGGGGTCAGTAAGTCCTGCTGTATCTCTGAGTGCTCGGACACCTGGCTGGGCCACAGGTCCCTGTGCCCTTTGTTCTGGAAAGGGTCGGCCCTTCATGGCCTCCTGCCTGGGTCTTCCATCACCCAGAGCTCAGCCTGCAGCTCCCACTGCAGCTGCTCACCATGATACCTGCACTGAAAGAATTCCTCAACAAACAGGACAAAAATGTTTCAAAATTTTGATGGGTTTTTTTTGTAGATGAGTTTTTTGTTGTTATATCTGCATTGTCGCAGTACTATTGACTCAATTCACAAAAGGATTGTTTAGACATCTATTTTAAAATCTTCCCAAGGATATAGAGTCTCTAGAGAGTTCACAGAGTAGGTTAATCTAAAGTAATAGACTGAAGTGACTGTCTCCCACAGAGCATCTCTGGGGACAGCCTACACTCATCCAACAATCTGCAAAGAGCTGGCACATTTTCTTGGCTGACATAGAAAATGAAGAAATAGCTCTTTGGCTGACTGTCTCCTGCTTTTTCTTCACAGCTGAGCAGCAATCATGTGACTGCTTCTGGCATATTTGATAAGCAGAAATACAGCAGCTGTTTCACACACAGTAGGCATCCTGTGGACATGACTACCTGCAGACCCAATCTTTACATGAGAAACGGAGTAAAGTTAATTAGAAAAGACTGCTTGAAAAAACTTAGAATGTAGTAACAGCTGAGAAATTCAAAAGGAAGTAAATTTGCCTGGTATATATGTAAACCGAAGTCTACTGGAAGAGAAAACTGAAAAAGAGAGATTTCAAAACACATCTGTTAAAGGAACTTAATAACGTCTAACTCACAGCCTTACTTATTTGGATGGGAAAAATTCAGTAAGTAAATCCCAAGCCTTTCACAACAGAAAAAAAATCCTGGGAGTGGAGGAAGAGCTGCTGAAACTTTGATTCTCTCTTCTTCTCTAACTCTTCTTAATAATCAGAGGAGAATAATCAAAGGAAGAATGCAGACATTGTGGAGGAATTCTGTGTTTTTGCTAATATGGAAAAAGGCCATATAGAAAAAGTGAAGAAGTAATACACATAGACGAGAAAATAAAATGTATTATCCTCTCTTGTCCAGTCTCAATCTCCGCAAGAATTAACTGCTTAGTATTACCCCACTGACAGATATTTTACTGCAGTTGTTGGCACTGAGGTTGAATTCTTACTCATGTATGAATTCTGAAATTCAAATGCAGATAAATATCAGAAACTATTTAGTTATATAAAGAAAAGACATGTAACTATTCTTCCTCCAGACCTATCTGTGCCGTGACAAGAGGTCCCATTTTTTGCCAGGGATAATCTGTGCCTTAAGAATTAGTCTGTTCAGACGTTCAGTCCATTCAGTGTGTTTTGTTGTTATGATCATCAGAGGGAAAAGTAATTTTATTATCTTCCCAGGATGAAATCACTTCATTCCCCAAACCGCCTTTGTGCTTGTCACCAGATTTTGAAACTCAGATGCTGTTCTCATCTTCACCTGAGTCATTAGAGACTACAGGAATGCAGTGAAGATTGCTTTCTGCCTCAGTTGTAATGGAATATGCGGCAGCACAGATGGGACAATGTATCAAACATTTACTGCAGATACTTTTTTTCTGCTGGATTAAGCTTTTATCCTTGGTATATGTCTTTGGTCTTCTATGTAATGTTCAAACATCAAAACAAATAAAGAACTTTATTGATTTCCCACGAGCTGTTTCTAAATTCATGATGCCCACATGCTAGAGTTGATCATTTTACAACCCACAGATTATTGAAAAAAGATTTTTTTTAAGCCTGCATGCTCAGGAGATGTTATATTCAAGTCAAACACTGTAAGACATGCTCTTTTCTTGATTTATTATAGTCCTACTCTTCAGCTTTTCATGCTGGTAGTTATAGCAAAGAAAATCATGTGCAGAGCAAAAAATTACAAGTCTTATTCTCCACCTATATTTAAATCAACTTGTGCTTCTGTCTTTCTAAGTGTGAAATCAATGGTTATACACCTAATTCTCTAGGAAAGAAAAAAGATGGAAACCATAAAATTCTACCAGCCTGGGTTGTTAAGAAGCTGGCAACACAAACCTTTCATCATTTAACATATGAAGGTACTGCATTACCTTGTCCACCAGGACTCTGAGTTTCTTTTCTACCCTCAAGAGAATACTGCCACAGAAAAAAAGTGTTTATGCCTGAGCATAAAATCAGTATGAATTTTCTAGAGCTCTGAGTCACATAATTCCCTATTTTCCCCATGATGGGGTTACTTCTTGCATGGTTACCATGTCCCCATCAACAGGGAGTGTTGGTGATAGGTGCATAGAGTGTCTGGAGAGGAAAAGAGGCAAGGATTCCCAGTAGAGACAGAAATAGAAAGGGCTATGAACAGCATAGTCTGTAGTTCTTCATACTACAAAATCTATAGCTGTAAAAATTAGAAATCTTGTTTTATATTAATATTTATAGTTGTAATTAAAACCCCCTAAGTTTAATTTTTAGAATATAAAATAATATTAATTTTAGAATAATATTAGAATTTAGAATAAAATGATCGCTCTTATTTCATTTATTTTGGGCCACAAATATTCTTTCTTTATTTTTAGCTTGTGGTTGTTTCATCTCTCTAGTCAATATTTCCATGATGAATTTATGTTGGAAAACATAGTTCCAAAACAGATACCAAACAAAAATGCATTATTGTGTCAAAGCAGTATACACCAGTTTCTCTTCTGATTTGTTGTCAATTCTGAACAAGCAGAATTTAAGAACAAAACTTCCGTATGTCTGTAATAAAATATGGAATTCAACTTTTCTTTTTAACAAAGGCTTTGAAAGATGTCATTTCCACCCCCAATAAAACCAAACCAAACAACAAAAGAACAGTAGCAGTGAAATTATAAAAAAAGCTCTACATCTGCTTTTTTTTAATATCTAATCTAATATTCTAGAATAATATCAAGATACCTTTGTATACGCTTTTCTAAATTAAATAATAATGTATGTTTCTTTAATACAGAAAACCCTGCACTCTACCTTATTTTCTGGTAAACTTTAATCAGATTCAGTATAATTATTGAACAAACTTCCCTATTCTCTATTTCAAATTCTCATTTAATTTCTATTGCAGCAGAAGATTCTGGCTCCTCTGAATCACTGCGAATAATAGCTTCCAAACCTTGCAATTTCTCCTAACTACCATTCTGTGAATTTAAAAGGAAGTACATGGATCAAATGCCTAGTAATACCTCTGTGTATTGTCTGTAGACTTTTATACATCTTTGCAATTTAGATAGTATATGGCATATAATTTAATATCTTTACATAGACATAAAGGAAATTATTTCTTTTGGGACTTCCTTGAAAATATTGAGAAAAGGTTAGCTAAAGATTGATTGCAAAGTAAGGCAATGTAAATCAATATTCTGTATTTAAATCTAGTAATGGTTACAGCATGATTATTTAATTTGCTACTTTATCTCAATGAAAGCATGAAAGCTTATGTATCTATTTTAAAGGATCTAAATTAAGATTAAAATAAGGCTGCATTTTCTCTAGGCCAGGTTGTCTTTGAGATATTATATTACTAGACTAAGAAAAAATTTTTCACCTTTAGAAACAGATTAAAACATTATAAACTAGTATTTCAAAACACAGCTAAAGACAGATCTTTATTGTAAACTAGACAATTTTACCAAAAAAACAGTTGCAGCACAGATCTTTATCTCTGTTTTATAACGAACATTTATCAAAAGCAGCATCAGTTTGGATTCATATAATATTAAATTGCAATAGAATAGTTATTAAAAGGAATCTTACAGTTATGCTTAGCAGAATAAGGAGTTATAAATTCAGATTAAGGATTTCAGACACATGTATTTGTCACTGAAACCAGGCTTTATCCTTTCACAGTCTCCCCATGAGATGGCCTGCATTGAACCAAAATTGAAGAGAAATAAATGCATGCTGCGCTTGTACAAATTCCCAAGACTCAGCCATTCAACCAGACACAACAACTCCATTCAATTTCTTTCCAAGATGGGATTACTCCAGCCAAACTAATAATTTCTCTGTTGGAATTGTATCCTGTCAATTTGAGAGGAAAAAATATTTTTGTGGAATAATGTTTTTCTACAACATTATGAGGATGGTTGCCATGAAAGGTTATTCAAGAAGTGCAATTTTCTTGGTGTGAGAGGAACTCAGGCCTAGCATACAGAGATGTTTGAGTTGAAGGCTGGGTTACATCTAGTGGCATCTGTTTTTAACCCAAGTTATACCCTGACATATAATCCACATCAAGCTCTCTTTTTCAATCAAGCAGAGGCAGAACAAGTGTACTTAATGCTCAGGAACAGTCTCTGAGTCACACAGCAGAAATAATGGAATGGGTTCACAGCTCTTCAGACTAATAATAAATAAAAAGTTATCTTCTCCACTCTTGCAAAAGCATCCATTCTTAGTTGCAACTTTACTACTGACAACTTAAAACATCTCTACTGTGGAAGACAACCACTTAGGACTGCAAAGTTCAGTAGCCATTTTGGCCAGGAAGGGAAGGTGGAGGGTTGTTATCTGGTTTTTGTCTTAACACTATCACCCGAAGCACAAGGACAGCATTTTCTCTTTGGAAAAGGGAAGAGTCTAGACAAAATGGCATTTTGCATTCCAATCCTTAGCCATGAGAAACTATGCTAGTTTGAAAAACTCTTGTGCCTAAAATGTTTGTCCCCCTGACCTGCATGTACGTACACATTAATTCTGAACTGAAACTTTCCCTTCAACAAGCTGATTGCTTAAGGCTCCAATGGGAAGGAGTCATTCTATAAAAATGTAACCCTAATTCAAAAAATACCTTTGAAAGTCTGAAAAATGCTAGCTAAAATCACATTGACTGTAAAAAAGTCTCTTTTTGAAAAGCTTAAAAGCGACCTGAGAAATTCTCAGTGATCTGGGTCTACCTCTGTGTATATTCATTACAAAATATCAGTTGTTAAAGCTCCCACATTAAACTGAATTTTAATTATCCACACAGTTTTCTGAGAAAGTTAGAGGGAGACCAGTTGGAATAAACACTTTCACACTCTTTGATATTGGCAACTGAAATAGTTTTTGAAAATGTTTTTTGGCTAGAGAAGACACACTTGTTATGTCTAATGCTCCCTACATTTCTCTGGCAATAAAATAACACTATCACATCCCAAAATACCCTATAGGAATAAAACCATAGGGCACGAAAGAAATAATTTCAAAAATTATCTGTACTTCAAATGTAGACTTGCTTCTTGGTAAAGAATGAAATGGAGAGGAAAAAAAGATGTTGACAAGCAATTTTGTCACTAATTTTCAATTCAGGAGCTTGGTAAAACATGCATTTTTACTACAAGCACAGTATAAGAATAAGGATGCAGACAGTTACTAATTGCTCTCTTTTTAAATGAGTACATTTATGGGTGTCACTGCTAATTGTCATGCCATCATTTAGTCATCCTTATTGGCTTTCTGAGCAAACTTTAAAAGTTTGTTCAATTATGTTGGTTTTGTCTCATTTGTTCAACACAGCTCATTTTTTTTCTCAATTAACCACCACTCACATTCCAAAGCAATAGAAAATACATGATGATACCACTGCACAAGACCTTACAAATAGAAGCTCAATATAGACTTCTTAGCTGGCAGTAGTATGGAAGAAGGGATTCTTTGAAAAACAACCACATTAGTATGACATTAAGTGACATATTGTAATTGCAGCCTTCATCTATAGAAATTAACTTGAATAAGCATGAGAGTGAATAAATGAAGACTTGTTTACATCTTGGGGTTTTTAAGACTTGTAATAGAGAGATGTGTTCTCACTGCATGTAGAGATTAATTTGAGTGGCATCTGTTTCTAAAGACCTTTGAAGAATTTAGGAAGAGAAACAGCACATGGACACTTCTAGTACACCCTTCCACAGACCCTAACTCAGACGTACAATGACGGGAGAATTTTTATGTCACAGGGAAGACAGAAAGAGGCTCCTAATAAAAGAGTTATGATTCCATATCCTAGTATTTCAGTAACACATGAGGAGTTACCTCTTATCTAAAGTGCAGTAGGTATATCCGTGTTCTTTTTCAACCAGTTCCATGCTCCACCTTCAGTGTCAAGCAATTTCATTGTAAATCCTAAACTCCATTCACAACATAAATTACTTAAGTCCCATTTTTTTTACTAAGAAACTGATTACATGGTTAGGAAAAAATGCTTAAAAATCTGTATCTTTATCAATTTTTCCATACATGCTACAAGAGAGGCTATGCACTATGTTCTGCTGACCAGCAAGGACTCACCTTTCCCAGTGCTCTATGGTTTGTCCTGGAAAAGTTCACAGCACCCTTCCACTACTGCTGGAAGAAAGAACAATGACCTCCCCCTGTTTTCACCAGCCTTGCCTGCCACTCAGGAAACCATGCTGTACTTTGACCCTCTGGCCATCTGTGCTCCTGCACTGTTTTTATTTCTTACCTCATACTGCCCCATGACAGGAAAGGAACCGTGAGTGAGAGCAGAAACCCAGATATCCTTTGGATGGCTGTGGGAGAAACCACTAGGTCACAATTTGTGTGTGTGTGTGATTACACTGAGATTAAATCATCCATTGATTAAATCAATCATCTATTTTCAATCAATAAATAATTAAACAAACAAAAATTAGTTGGTTGATCCCATCAGCTATTCACTTATTCTAGTAGCAACCCTTCTGAGTAAAGGGACAAAGAGAACTGAAAACAATTAGCGCTGCAGTTGATAGTAGAACAAAGGGGTTGGGCATTAATTAAGTAGGTGTCCTCAGAGAAGAAGTAGCTATAAGCAGAAGCAGCTAGCACATGAGAGTATCAGGTTCCTGTTTTGGCCAACAAACTGCAGTGAAAGGAACAGCATTTTAAAACGAAGCAATGTAAGAGGTGAGTCAGCTCGCTGCAAAGCAGCGTCTCTTTCATGCCTGCTTAGGTAACTTACCAGCCATCAGCACTTCTGTGAAAAGTGCAACCAGACCCAAGGCAGTTATGCCTGTGCCAACTTCAGAACCAGCCATAGAAACAAGAAGATCTTAGGTAATAAATTATACCCAATTTACAGGGCCGTGACAGGTTTCTGTGACTTCTGGGGTTTTTGAGTAAATCCACCTACCCTGTTAAATTCAAAAATACCCCTGCAGGGTGCACCATGTGGGAGGTTTGTCTCATTTCCTATGGTGTTAGGTAAGAAATGTCTAGCTGTTGTCTATTTGCCTAAATTTATGCCTAATTTTTACCAAGTAAAGTGCCAAATACAGATGAAGAGGTTTGTTCATAACATGTAAAACAGGCAACACTGAAAACAAGTATTCATACAAGAGGAACAACAAAGGACATGCAAACTACACTCTATCTAATCCCACCTAGAAAACAGTGCAAGAAAAGATTAGGCTAGGTGGACCTTTATCAGAAAGACATTCTAGTACTTCACTTTGAATTTGCCAATCTCTGTTATGACCCCAAGCTGTAAGAAACAGGTGGTTAGTGGTGCACCTATTTTATACAAGCTAGTCATTTCTCATAAAATCAAATGTTGACTCATTAAAACTGAAGCCAAGTTTGTAGGCTGTAAATCCAAAGGAGAGGGCACAGGTGAGTAAAGTCTAGATGATGGGGTGTGCAATTGCATAGAGCTTCCTTAGAAGATCCACTCCGTTTCAAAACCAACAGAAGACATAGAGAACTAGAGAGAAGGCAAAAGCTCTATAGGAAGACAGATGATGATAGTGCTCCAAGGAGTGTGGTCTTTAAGGGAGGTGGGGATGCCCCAAGCCACTTTTAAGGACTGAGCGATGACCAGTTCACTTAGAATTAGCTGCAGAAAAGATAGGGAGCTTCTCTGCTAAAATCTTCCCATTCTACAAGGTGATCAAAGTTTGAAGCTGAAGCTGGTTGTCTCCACCACTTTAACTTTTAAGCACTTTGTTTTGTTAGTTATTTCTACCTTGTTTAGCTGAATATTATCTGAAACTGTAGTCTAACCCTCTTCAGAAGTTTTTATTTGACTTCCCCTGTATTGATGTTCCTGAAAATGATTTTCCTCTTGCTCTAGTCTTTAAAATTGTTACTTATTCTTTCTAAAACTGTTGAGATGTTATAGCTGATACTGTTTCTTACAATTTCCCTTTTTAGAATATAAATTTCAGAGAATTTTTCCCTTATTCTGGCATGTATTCCACCTTTGGTTTTGAGTATGTCCAAATGTTTTATATACTCAAGTATCAAAGTACCTTGCTTGGTCCAGATCATTTCACAAGCTTGTTATTTAAATTTATTCGGGTTTGTTCTTCCAAAATTTAAACTTTAGTTACAAATCTAGTTTTGCTTGCTGCTTTACTTAAAATAAACCTTCTTGTGATGGTCTTTTTCCAAGGTTATTTTATATCATCAATCATCTGTAATTTCTTCGTTTCTTCAAAGCTAGAGTACAAATATCATCATCTGTTCTGACTGATTGGGGGACTATTTGATACACATCTGAGAATTACTTCCCACTAGCACTTCTATTCTCATTCATTTATCAAGATATATCTGGGAAGTGAATATGTCACAGGGTAATGTTGTCCCTGATCTCATAGACTTAATCATCCACTACACTTCTATCCATCTATAGATGGATGGAAGGGCAGGTTTTTTCTCCTTCTCTAAAATGTTTTTGCTCCCAAGAGAGCCAATTTATTCATTCCCTGCTTTTGTTTTTTCCTCTCCACTCTCTTATATTTCCCCTTTCCAGGTAGAAATGGCATATAATCTTCAACACTTTGATTCCAGGCAAGGTTTTTAATCAGCTCAGCTCCAGAAAATCTGGAGAGATGGAAGCACTTGACAGACCACACTAGACTTCTACTGTCACATGACAACCCAGGTAATAATTTTCTAATTAATGAAAACAAATTGATTACTCCATATCTGTCACTGTACATAGTTTTATCTAGATCAGGGGGACAGGGTTGTGCAGAGGATGTTTGGGTTTTTCCTCCAAATTAAAGCCTACAGTCTGGTCAATAAAATCAAGACATGGAATATAATAAAATTATTCAGTGAGATCATATAAACAACATAAATTATGGAATGGTTTGGGTAGGAAGGGACTTACAGAATCATTTAGTTCCAGCACCCCTGCCGTGGTCAAGGACACCTTCCACTAAAAAGTGTCAAAATCAAAATATTTTACACAGTCTAAGGTCTTAACATAAATTGAAGCATCATATATTTACTTTTGGTCATCACTAGTTGTATGGAATTTAATATAGCCCCTTAAGGAAACTCTGTCAATCAAGATGGCCAGACTAAGATTATCTGTTTAAATTCTTTGAGAGAAAAATAGAACTGGAAGAGGTGGGGGACAATAAACATAAAAAGTATATCTGAATGTGACTTCCTCAAGCATTTTAATGGGTATTTCTGATGCAATCTTCCAATCAGTACATTCGATTTCATGAATGATGCTCTTATGTAAATATTGCATCTCTTGTTTTTTAAGATTACAATGTTTCCAGCACTATTACAGTGTTAGCCCTTAATCATGCCAGTAATCTATAATCCTTGGATTTTGTCATTTTTGTTCACTGCAAAGAGTTTTTTCATATTTATGGATACAATTCTGGTTTGGTTTTAAAGTATTTTTTAATCTTCTTGTGACTTCTGTTATTGCCCACATCAAACTACAACAGAATACTTATGCAGCAGAAAGGTTACCTATCCCTTTTTCTTGAAAGTGCTCTGGTTGATTGTCTTACAGGTTTCTGGTGTTTGAAAAAGCAGTTGTTTGCAAGATATAGTGACTCAGTTTCCCTTGTTGGCTTTCAACTTGGCTATAATAGTCTTCGAAGTGATTCACCAAAATTTACAGTGAAACTGTAAATGAATTTACCTTAACTTCATCGATTATGGTTGGATATTAGAAAATAGCACCGCACTTTTTCCAGCCTGTTGAAATATATCATGCCAAGTTTGGGTAAAATGGGTGTTTTTAGGGTCAGAACTTTCAAAGGGGTAAAAGTAGCTTTAAAAATTGGTCACATATCTCAATGGACCTTTTCACAAAGCTATGCTGTATTTCAGTTTTACATACAAATAAAATCTGCTTACAAGTTGTTTGGCTTTCTGTGGTGGTAGTTAAAGTTTCAGCAGTGAGTAGGTCTGTAAAACACCAGTGGTTTCCTTGGGTTTTTTTCATTTTCTTCAGCAGTCCATAATTTTCTATTTGATTCATCTTCTATAGTGGCATATCAATTTTGAATTTTATTAATATGTTACCATATTTTTTGTAATTTAAATCACCTCAGCTAAAAGCATCTACATAGATAAGGCTCCTGTAAGATCAATTTGCTGAGAATTTTCACAGTGCACAAATCTTCCTTTTTATACAAAAGTAAATTTTTTGTTAGTGAGTGGAAATATCTAGAAAATAATTGGGTCTCCCAAGCTTGTTAGTGCCTTTATACATAGTGATATTTCTCAGGCCACTTCTGCGCACATCTCATTTCCCATGCAAGTGAAGTAAGGACTGGAGGATTGTGTTCTACCTACAGCTGTTAGCATAATTGCCTTCAGTAAATCAGATTACTTGCTCCATTCTCAAAGGAGTACCTATTATCCAAATGTTTCTAGTTAATGGCAAGACATGTCACTGGTGAAATAAGGTCCAGAGGAAAGACAAAGAAAGCCCAAAAACAAAACACTCAGCTAACCCACACACCAAGAGTGACAAAGTCCAGGATGTGTATTCAAGTATCATTCAATACAGTTCCAATCCTATTCAAACTACTTTGAAAGACACTCATCTCTGATGCTTCAACAATACACAATTCTAAAAATTTTTTGTCCAGAAACAGACTATTATCCAGTGTCTGGTTGACCCTGTGAAGGGAGAGCAGTAAAAGAACCTCTGCTAGAAAGTATTTTACTTGAATATTAGGCTAATATTTCAGCCCTGTGACATCCTAGGGAGTTTTACTTGGAAAAAACAGGCTGCATTATGTGTTTAAAGTAAGGCTTGTTAACCAGGCAGTAGCTAGGATTTGAAGATTAATGTTGGTTGCGATATTTTATTACCATGTTGTTTTCTTATACTGTGACAAAAGCAAACAGTATATATTTACACATGACCTAAATTTCTTCATGACTAATCATCAAATATGAAATACAAAAGAGTAGGAAAAAAGGAGGAAATTCATATAGAAAAAAAAATTAATTGTTACAAGAAGCTATTAAATAAAAACTGCAGAAATCTGTCCCCTTTGATCAGATGACTGATCAAGACAAGAGCAAGAGACATCAGTTATGATTTTGATTCAGAATTCTTTTATAATCTGAAAGAAAAGTCTTTCCAGGGCGATGTGCCTGATGATAAATCTTTGATTTTTTTTTTTAATTTTTCAAATAGTGCATGAGATACTTTCCTTTGCTGTATTCTGCTGAGGCTATCAATCTCAATATGCTTAGAATGTAAGAGTCATGTTAAAGTTTTATTGCAAACGTTAAGTAGTTTATTAGCTTATCCCAGTTTATATAAAGTGAGATGAGTAGTAATGTATTAAAAATATCTTGAAATTGATAGCAGTTATTAATAAAAATAAAATGTTTTGTTACTCTTAATAATTATTCTAATAATGTCTCAAATATTAACATATAAATTAGTCTCTTGGAATATCTTTCATCACAATTTTAGCACAGTTTCAATCAAACTAGTACAAAGTATAAGAGGCCTATAAAAAAAAAAGGCTATCAAAACCCTAAGTTTCCTTCACAAGCAGTGATACCAGTGGACCTGTAGCTGGAACATGAAGATATTACCTTTAGATGGAAAGGGTCTTGGAACCCAACAATGCAAAACGTATGAATAGCTGTTCTACTTAAAACTTCATAAGCCTGTTTTGGAAAGATGAAACCTTAAAAGATTCTGCCAAAACATGTTCTAATAGAGTATATGAAATATCTGTTAAAGTGGGTATGTTTACATATGTGTATATATAGACAGTTAATCCACTGATAATTTTACAATTTACTGTATCCTTTCCAAAGTTCAAAAATAGAGATCTGCATTTTTCAGTTAATTGACATTCTGACTAGTAAGACTAAGAGCAGTTTAGGTCTACAGTTGTTCAGCAGCTCTCCAGATACGACCATAAGGATCAAAGTGTTTATCTTTGTGCGATTTGTGTTAACATTTCAACCCTTTGCTATACCAAATTATAATTTATAAGGGAGATGGGTTTTTACTTTACAGGGATTACTGGCCCATATGTGGAGGCAGTATGAAAAGGACTCTGGAGGTCCAAGCATGGCATGGAGCCAAGTCCAATGTTTTCCCTCAGCAGTATTTAAATAGTCAGGAATGCAATATTTAAAAAAAAAAAAACAAAAAAAAAAACCCCACCAAATTCCACAGAGGAAAAAATATCGCCAAGACAGTGATAATACAAAGCCTTTGAACGATTAGCTAAGAGAGTAAATCTGGACATCAACAGCATCTGTAAAAGTAGTTTGGACAGGATGTAGTCCAAAAGGATCTAACTAAAGTCAGCCTTTTTATTATAAAAGAGCTGGCACAACTTCATTGCGATTGCTTCGTATAGTAGACATGCCAGTATTTAAATAAAAATCAGTGGAAAAACAATGCTATGATATTCAATACCAGTCATTAAGTGATGAGTCATGTGATAGGTAGACTACATATAACTGTAAAGCTTCAAAGAGCTTTTGTCTCAATTTTGCACAGCAAAACAATTTCTCTTTCAACAGTATTAATAAACATAAGGTGTTAGTCTTGTATATCTCCTTCCAGATCAGTTACTGATTACCACCTCATGAGTTCACTCATGGTTTGAACGTGAATCTTTTCCGGTTTGTTTTCTTAGTTGGTAGGTCACACAAAAGCAAGTGAGGATCAAACCAGACCTTCCAGGAACTGCTTCCAGAAATAAAGAGCACCTGAGTGTTCACCTCCAACATAAGAATTTGTATAAGTTAGCAATGGTAAAAATATATATTCATCTTTAGGAACCCTGTATGAATTCATGGTAAGAAAAATGAAGTACATTTTTACAGTTATAAATAATGTATCCGAGATAAAGGTAATAGTTTGTACTGCCTTACAGAGATGTTCCATTGCAAAGCTAACAAGAGAAAAAAGTTCATCCATTGTATAAGAAAACTGATTGTAATTCCTCCTTAAACTTCCAATGAGAAAAGGTCAAACTACACACAGTACTTAAATGCAATGTCATGTAGTACTTCAGATAAAATTGAAATGCCTAACATGAATAAAACAAGTTTCTGCCCTTATGGGCAGGAAGAAAATATCAGATATTGTTACTGTAAAAATTCAATGCATACGAAAAACACTTTGTTCAATTTAAACAGACTATAATGCAGTGGTTAGATTTCCTTTTCTATTCCCTCAAAACAAAACACTGGCATTCTTATCCATATGTCTCTTCTCATTTAGGCCAAGGTTCTATATGTAAAGTAACTGAACTTAAGATGTATCTAATTTCATTGCCTGTGCTGTGATAGCAAGGAGGTTTGATAGCAAGTGTAAGCCCTTGTTAAACTCAACATGCATCTCTTATTCTTCACACCCTATCCACCCTTATAGTCTGTCTACCCTTTAGCATGATTTTTTCCTTTGGCTTCTTAACTGAAGCTCCAACCATTGCAGGAGGTTGTCAAAATGCAAAATTACTGATCTGTAAGAAGTTCTGCTTCTGCTTTAATATGATTTTTATCTGGATTGATCTGGAATTGCCTTCTCATCTCTGGCGTTTATAATTTCAAAAAGTCAGTGTTAAACTACAATATAGCTGTTATGGATTTGTCTATGAATACTGTGGTTAGCAGCAGTTTCACAACAGCTCAATACACCAAAATAAAATAATGATATGTCTTGTCAAGAATAATTTGACTTGTGATTTGCCCTAACACAGAAGAAAACTGAAAGCAGACAAAGTGTTTTCTTCCTCTCCCCAGAAATAAAACACCATAATTATGTTTGTTGCCACAGTGCCGAAATCTCCACTTCTGCACTGAAGTATTCTAGGGTCCAAGAACATTAAATCAGTGAAAGTAAAGGAAAAACATCAGACTACTTCGATAGTCCTAAAATAAGAGACATTGTGCCTAAAAACTGAAAGAATTTTCTTTACAACTTCACATAAAGAAAGGTTTTAGAAAGGCCAGAATTGGAGTGGTTTTTGAAAAAATTCCTCTCTTATGTGAGCGTTTTATTGCTTGTAAGGTCATTAGAACTGCCCTTCCTGAGGCATATCTCAGATCAGATCAAGATGTACTTGAAGAAATCCAGATTATATCTTTCAGTGATTCTTAACCATTATCACTTTAGAAACTTAAAAACTGCCCCACAGCATTTCCTTTATATTCTAATAAAAAGTGTTTTATGCCATTTAAAATCATGTAGAGAGGCAAGGAAAAACTAGATTGCATAACAGAGAGTAGGTTCCAAAGCAAAAGGTGTGTTTCGTTCACCTTCATATGATTTATTCTATATAAACAGACATGGTGATGAAAGCCCTACCAGACTGTGCTTACCTGCTTGTGTGTGAATGAGCTCACCAGGCAAGCTGATCCTTTCAGAAAGGATCAGAAAGGTGTGCTGCATTTTCCTACCTCAAGGAGATTTAATTTGTGGACCAACCCTCTCTTTGCCTTCAACTCACCAGTTTTAATATCTCTGGTCCTTGAGCTTCATGTTTTCTCATAGGATTAGCCTAAGATATTTATGAAAATTGGAAAAAACAAAAGGGGCTTTCATTCCCTCTGCAAAAGGATTGTTTTTATCATCTGACTTTCATGTAAGGTGTTCAAGAATCCATGGCTGCTGATACTGCCGTGACAAGGCCACGAATTTAAATTTTGTGAACATTTCTCTTAATGTTCTAAAATGCTGCCCCACTTACACACAAAAAAACCACCAACATGTGCACTTAATTGCTTTGCATGTGTGAATTATATAAGAGGCCAGTCCTTAGCCTCTTGTTCCTCTGTCCCTTCTGGCAAAATGATAACATTTGTATTATACATTCATGTGTACAGCAGAAGTTGGTGTTCACCCAAAAACACGTCTATGAAACAACCTCATCTGATAATCTAATTCATTTTTCTAGACTAATCTAAGAATCTATAATCTTCCAAACATAATCTTCACTTAAGTTCTGAAATATGTCTGTACAATTCAGGATTCAGAGCTTTTATTTGAATTTGAGCAGAGGATTTGTCTTCTGTAATTGTTATCGCAGCCAGATTTTCCATTCTCGGTGCAAAAATCACACTCTTAGTGCCCAAATTATCTTTCAGGCCAAATGTGTTGACTTAATACCACTGTTCAAAGAATCCCAGGGCACTGTCTGTGTGCAGGTCAGGCCTCTGTCTAATCACCCACTCTCTGCCAGAGACATACCACTCGCTCTTGCGATCCTAATGCTCTTCAGAGACAGGGATTTTAAAAGGTTCTGTACTTCATCAAATCCTAGCTGGTTTGACTCATTAATGACAAAATGAAACAACCATTTAGTTCACTCTGATAATCTCAAAATGTGAGTTGCCTGGACTGATTAGTGACATGCTTTCTTGTGTTGCAGTAACATGACGTCATCATAATTTTAGCTTGAAGTGATGCAATTTCTGGTCATTCTAAGACTGCTGAATAACTGGCATAAACCATAATGATCATTAAAAGCAGCTCATATGTTTGCTTCAGATTCTTAATGAAGCAGATCACTTGCAGCATTTTAGCAGATATATATCCACTAGAAAATAAAATAAATGAAAAAGTGGATGAATTTATGCTGTGTTGCCATTTCTGCAAAAAAGCAAATTGAGCAAAACAGTGTATTCAAGTCAGCAAAATAGTAAAACTGTTGCTGTGAATTTAAATAATGCTTTTGTGAAATCTTGTAAATGGCAAACATTAAAAAACAAAATTGAATTCAGTCCACAGAACACTGCCAAAATGACCATAATTTCCCACAACCATGGAAATGTATCTTGCTGCATGATTTAATCTCAGATCCACCTAATGGAGGTTAGTCAAATTTACTATTTCTTCTGACTCTACCTTTTCTAAGAGGAAACATATTAAAAATTTGGAAATTTGGCTTTTTGTTATGTCTCATCTTACTTTTTTTCCAAGTATGCCTGATCTTCCTATTATTAAATTTAATTTTAAACAAAAGGAAAATTTAAAAAGGAACCTGTCTGTCATTTCAAAAATTAAAAGCCATTTAAAAACCATTTTAATACAGAGAGTCTTTTAAACTTTCTTCAAGACAAATGCAAATAATTTCATTGCAGTATGTGCAGAGCTTGTAATGAGATTAACAGAAATTTGCTTCTAATTTTTCCACTTTTCACTCATTCCCAAGGGAATTTTTAAAGATTTGTTACTTTACAGGAACACCTAAGAAAATAATATCCCTTAGAATTAGCAAGCATCACTACTCACTCATCTGAAAATCAATTTGTAAATCTTTGCCAAAACTGCAGAGAGGGGCAAATCTGGTATTACCCTCACTGCTAATTTATACTGACCTGTTTATTGCCTGTTGTCTCTTGTATCTTCCAACAAAAAGTTATCCCACTTTCCTCTATCAGCATAATCCTCTTATGAAAATGTTTCACCTTCATGTAATGTCAGTAGGCATATCAACCAGCATTTAGAAAAGCTGATCAGCAAGATGACTGGTTCACAATACATTAATTAACTTTAGTTTGCAGAATGTAGAGTTGTTGGAACTAACAAACTTCCCCATCAATTTTTGATTTAGTTTAGTCTGGTTTTCCCTATTCAGAAACAAAGATTCAAGGAAAAGTATGAATCTTTATCATTTCCTGGCCCTCTGTGAGATGGGGATCAGCCCTTTGCTGGAGCAGAAGGGAGCTCTGGTTTGCAGCCCTGGTTCTTCCAGGCTTAAATTCTGCCATCCCAAAGGAGAGGTGTGACCATGATGCTTTTTCCTGGTCTTAAAATCAAGAGTCAAACACACTTAGAAGGGGAAAAGGGATTTTACCTTGGTATTTATTTTAAGAATCCTTAGGTGCACACATCCAGGTGGAAGGCACCGAAATACACACTGCAATGCACACACACAATAGATTAAGTATAACATTACAGGTCTTACTAATTAGCATATCTATCAAAGATTCCCCAATGAGAGGCTCGAGTGAGCCTCCCCTCCCCAAGGAGCCTTCCCCTGGATGGTTCTCTTAGTTTACAGAATGTGTTCTGGAGAGGACCTTGGGGTCTGGGGCAGACTGATCCCTGACTATGAAGCTTCTAAAATGTTTGGTCTCTTAGCTGAACAAACAAGTCCAAGAATGTAGGCAAAAAGCACTAAGAATACAGAAGTTGTAAAAAGGTATAAAAGGGGTATAAAAGAAAAGGCAAAAAATCTTCGTGGCATCACCAGAGCAAAGGGAACCTGCAAATATTTGTGGCTGAAACAGGGTTATTATTCTCTAGGTACAGACACTGGTTTTGTGCTGGAGAACTGGGAGAACAGGAGCGATCATACCTGTGCATGAGAAAAAAAGTATGCATGGCATGTTTTCCCAAATCTAAATCCTACAAGAATTTTTTTTCTCCAAGTTTTAATAACAAAGTGATTTTAAATATTGCTGGACGAAAAATCCATTTACCTTGAAAATGAGCAAATAATTAAAACTTTGCTAAGATTTTATTAATTTGGTCTCATGCTTCTCAACATCACTAAAGTAACCTCAGACATCAGACTGTGAGGGCACATTAAACAATGGGACATCCAGAGATGTGAACATAAAAATGCTTTACACTGGTGTCAGGGTTTGCCTCAATTAGCTGTTGTCTGAAACAGGTCTCTCTGCTCATGTGCTGTAGCTTTTTCTCTCAAGATCTGACTGAATGAATCAAATCATTACCCATTGAATCTGTCAGACTGACTCTGCAGAAACACCTACAAACCCATTCTCAGGGAACAGATGCACAAGGACAGCTTTCTCTATCAAGGAAGCACAAGTGGAAAAATGGACACATCATGTGGAAAGACCCTTATCTAATAATTTCAAAAAGAGAAATTAGGACTCCGAGGAATGGTAGACACATTTCAGGAACTCAGCCTCTGTTTAGTAATCAGATTAAATTGTATTTGGAAGCAGACCCACTCTTAACCATGTACTGCAAGTAGTTGAAGGCAGGGTTCATCTGTCAAAGCTGATTAAACCAGAATGATTTTCAAACAAAATAGCATATAATGGAGCAATTACATATGAAAATGAAAGCAAGAAATTGTGCCAGTAATATTACCTACAATCATGATTCAGGGGATAATGTTTGGGAGAAAGTTGTATACATAGGGACAACATTCTGCAAGGCTGAAAATGGAACCAAGTTGGGAGTAGATAATTTCTTTGAAAAGAGATCTGAGCTAGAAGTAAAATCAATTCTAGCATTCTAGATTTATACAGGGTCTGCACAGGGATTCTCTATTGTGTTTCTGTTCCTTGACAATGGAACATATGAGAGGGAGCTCAGACAAATCCTTGCCTTTATTGAGAAAGGTCAAAATGAAAACTAAAAACAGAATACCAGGTGATGTAAGCTAGCCTGTACAGCCATGAAGTCATGAGAATGAATATTTCAACCACCCTGAATGACATAAATATCTAAAGTGGATACTAACAAGTTAATTTTTGAACTTTTAAAATCAGAAATGTTAAACCTTTCTGAAACAGTTGTCATAAGACAGTTTTTCTGAGCAAAAGTTTGGATCAAATAAGAATCATCTTGGTAAAAATGGTATTTTCTTCTTACTCCAAGTAAGGGAAGATGAAGCCTCATCTCATATTTGGCCTGTTTAGAATGGTTATTTAATAATTGTCTGGGGTCAAAGACTAACAGAGATCTGTTTCCTTCACAATCTCTTTTCCTTCTCTGATTCTCCCTCCCTTTACAAATATATGTGCATATATATATATATATATGTGTACACATATATATGCATATATATATGTAGAAATATACATACAGCAACATCAGCTTCATACCAGAACTGCTGTTCAGACCAGACTGCCTCATGCTAGGATCTCCTGCATCACTTGGAACTTCCATCCCAGCACATTTTTCCAGATGAAGACACCAAAGGATATGCAAAATAGGTAGTCAAACAACAAGATGACGTTACCAGTTCTCAGCACCTACTCCCCAGCCTAAAATTGTCTCCCACAGCCAGGCACTTACACTGAGGAGAGTGGTCCATACATTCCACATCAGTATCAGGTGCTCTAGTAATAGAACTGGCATATTTCTGCTGTATCTAGGAAGTTGAAACAACTAAGTGAAGAGACTCAGATCATTCAGATCCTAGTGGATCTGAGAATGAAATAGTGACAGTGAGTCAGTGCTGTCTGTGAAGAGGGGCCTTTAAACATATCAAACAGAAAACCCTCACAGATGTGGGACATTTTAATTTTAAATACTAGGAAGCATAAGTATTTGGGGGTTCCCTGAAATGCTGTGGTGGCTTAGCTAGAGATATTGGAAACCATCATTTTGAAATTCAGTGTCTCTTGTGGGAGTTAGGAATTACTTAGGCATTGCCTTAAGCGTGTCATTTAGTACCTAGAATGATTTTTTGATCAAGTTTCCCTATTGCACAAAGGAATGATAGACCTTTCCTAATGCACTTCAGCTTTGTGTCAATAAAATGTTAGAGGTGATGGTACAAACTTTGACAACTGGAGGTAAACAAACTGAGACTAATAGTGCAAGAATCCTGAAAATAGCTATGTTATACTCTTAAAATAAGATGTTAGAAAGCAATATTGAATTAAGCATCTAAAAGAAAATGTATGGCTCTCAATACATGGAATTGGTACTGGGTCCATGGTATTGTTCAGTACCATATATTTCTTAAGGATCTCAAACAGGAATTAAGACTTATTTGTCTCAGGAAATAAGACAACAAACGTGCTCCCAATTACAGAGGATGAGGAGGAGGAAGCAGAGAGGTAAGGAGGTCTCTGTTGTAGTTTAAGGGCAATCTAACAGCTGGGGTGGCAGTACCATCAGTGTTCATAAGCAATTACTAATCTGAGTAGCAATGGATAGTAATTGCTTGAACATATCCTCCAAAACAGAAGAAAACCATGATGGTCTGTAAAGAACCACCAAAGAAACTGTGATAATGCAGAGATTCATCCACTGTAGAATTTCCAAGAGACGCCCTCTGCATCAAAAAATATTCCCGGTAACTTTATTTTCAGAAGATCGCTGGGGTTAGTGGGAACATAGCCTCTTCACTTTCCTGATGTCTGAAAGCACAAATATCAAAAGAAAACAGCACACAAAGAAGGAAGGATAGAGTATGAGAAAAACAGTGGAGGTAGAAGTTTAAAATAGCCAGGTAAAAAACAGAGGTTTTTTTGTTTTTTTTTAGTTGCATTTCCTTTGTAGCTGAAACTCAGTGAAAGCTTGTATAGAATGATATTTTCTGAATTTCAAAGCCATGTGTTGCTACCTTTTGTGTCTGTTTCAAGGAATGGCTAAAATAAAATCAATATATTTAACTGTAATTAATTGTTTCTTGTCCTTTTCTCGAAGAGGTAATTCCAATTATTGCAAACACTATAGAGAGTCCTGGATGATTTTCTCTAGGAAAAGATTTTGCAACTCAAGCTAACATTAAAAAAAAATATTATTGCTCCTCTTAAGAAAGTGAAAAAGGACCTTTCTATTTGGATTTGGTGTTACCTGATTTTTATAGAAATCCAAACTGTCCTACCTTGCTAAGCTGTGTGCAGTAAGACAGGGAAATTAGTACCATCACAGGATCCAAATTTCTTTTCCCAGGCGATACAGGTAGTATTTGAGATGAAGCTGTATATTGGCAGTGCTGCCCTGCTTAGAGGGATGATTTTGGGATTTTTTCGTGTAATCTCATTGAAAACTGCTAAAAAAAAGGAAAGCTTTTTGTACCTGATAAAGAAAGAAAAACCCACAGACTGCATGCGGGTCACTTAAGAGGTGTGTTTCCTTTAAGGCCATATCATCATCAGGAGGCAGAGAAAACCAAGCCAGGAAAATTCTTCTCATGGGGAAATAATTTCAACCACATCATTTCAGCCAAAACTGATGGCTCAAGAGAGGTTTCCTTTAAATAGGTATCTGGCAGTCCAGCATTGCCCACCATGTATGAAACCTTTATCTAGAAACATCTACTTTAGAAAAATTCAGAGAAGCCTTTGTTATATACCCTTTGTTATGAAAGAGCAAAACAAACAAAGAAAAGGCAAAGTTGTCAATGCTAAGAGAATCCAAATTAGAAATACATTTGGAGGAAAAACAAATATAAGAAAGGTATTTCACAGATGTCTATAATCTGTCCCAAGTAATACTTCTTTTGACAGTGAAAGTAATCCTTTTTTCCTGTCCTTCCTAATGCTAAAATTTATTATATTTTATACTTACGTTATTTCTTTAGACCAAATAGGGTATTTGTTAACTCTAGAAAAATCAAACTACAGGGAAAAACTTGATAGTAACTAAGACTTCAATTATACAGAAAATAGGCAATAGGACAGCTGGACAGCAAGAGAGTGAATATGCAGTCAAAAGAACATGAATTTTGTTTTGAAATTCACCTCACAGAGTTCTAGAGAGGATAACTTAAAATGTAGTTGGAGGGATGCAGGGATCAAAAATAATAGGATCTAATGGAAGATTAATCCCATCCATCTCCCAGTCCCAGATCTACAACAGCTTTGTGTTTACCTAACATTTTACATTCCAATTTTGCTTTTGTAAAATGAGAATGGTGACACTTGGATCCTGTCTTTTCTCTCCCTTTTCCTTCCGTTTCTTCTCTTCAGAGCATATACTCTTTAGAGCAAGGGTTACCTTCTATTGTCATTCACTTACAACACCCAGCATAATTGGTGGCTGGCTTTGGTGCAGTGATTTTAGCATTACTGCTGCAAACAGGTGTAGTGACAGCAATGGTGTTTCCCTCCCGGACAGGGAGGTCCAGATTGTTCAGCATTATGATACTGGGAGCTGGGGGTATTGCTGATGCCAATCTAATAAATGATTGAACTGGCTGTTTACAGGGATTTGTGGATACTTGTGATGATGCTGCCTTAATTCTACTGAAATGAGGAAACCTCACAAATCTTATGAGCTTTAAATGTTAAAAGTTATTTACCCGCTGTGTAGGTAGGCCTCTGCAGCGTTCCTGGTCTGTAGCCTTAATCTATTTAATTTGTTATTATGGTTATATCACACAACCAGTACAAGTTAGATAAGATGTCTTGAGTCCTTCCTACATGACCAGGCTCTCTACAAAATGAAATGCAGGTGCCATGCCTCAGGTCACCCTGAAATTCAGAGACTGTCCAGAGGTATTCATACAGCTTAAAATTATGGGTATGTCTCAGACTCAGTGATTCACCTGCCATGCAAACTTCCCACAGCATGCCTTCTTAGTTCCCATAGTGGCAATTCACTGTGACCAGGTCCCAGCATGAGGCTTGGGGTTACTTTCCCTTTCACCATTCCTTTCCCCTCACATTCTGTTTAGTTCTCACACCTCCATCCAAAGTTCGTAAGTGTCTGTGGCAGCCTGGCACTGGTTGAAAGACCATGTGTGGTTGAATTTCCTGCTACCTAAATTGAAGCTGTTCTAAAGTGAGATCACAGACCCAAAAGTGAGCAGTTACAGCCCCTTTCCTAGCACAAGCCTTCTCACAATACCCTGTGTCAAAACCTTAACACACAAAAGGTTTCATCTCTGAGAGATGCATAACAAAATTTACAACCAAGTATTTTTAGATAAGTTTTAATCAGTTTTGAAAATGACTGATACAATAAATCTGTTGGAAAAAAATTAGTGCATTTGGAAAAGAATCCAGGTAGAATTTGGAGACAAAATTTTCTGTTAAATGTATATGTAAATAGAGATAGTAAATTAGGTGCTTGATTGTAGGATTTTATTTTGGTAAAAAGTATTTGGGACAAAGTATTTATTAGTCTGTAAGTGATATGATATAGGCATTATTGTCTTATGAGACAGTTTGAATTGATAAGAAATGCATTATTGTAACAGCTGCATAGCAGATTATTTGCATGCAAAATCATAATCAATATTTGCTTGTGTTTCAGTTTTACTCTCAAATAATTTATATGGTGATTCATTTTTACGATTCCACTTCATTAATAGTAAAGAGGAAGATGACTAAAAAAAGAATCACATTTCTGCCTGGAAAATTAGTATTTCATACAAACTGTTGACAAAGACTACATAGAAATCCACAGCCTCATATTTTTCAGTGTAATCACAGTTAAGATGCATCTTGTGTTCTCTTGCCTCCAGGATGATTTGAGTGGAGTGGTGATGGATGATAATAAGACAAATTTTGTGAAGTTCAGACTCACCCTGTACCACAAAAGATATCAAATACACTTAGTAAGATGACAGCAACAGAGTCTTTTCAGACATACTGAAACAAAACAATCTGCAGCATCTTCTAATTTTCAAATGTGAGGAGTCTACAAGTGATTTTAACAAAACCTATTTCCTGTCCCAATAAGTGTAAAAATATGTGTATACACATAGAGACTATGAGAATGTAAACTTCTAATGAATATTTTACACATTGTCAGCTATAGTATTTGCAAGAATCTTTTAAATTCATTTTAAAAATTTAATTACTGAAAAAGGAAGAAATTGACCAGTAGATAGGCTATTGGAGTTTTTTAGTTTACTGAAAAACAGCTAAAGGACAGGAAACCTAGCTTTGAGCTGGGCTGACATTCAAGTTGTCATATTGAAAATCACATTTTGGGAAGTCAGCATGAGAGTATCTGCCTGTGCTGTCCTGAAGTCACATAAGGAAGCACAAAGGCCCAGGACAAAATATGTTTGATGAACCAGAAATGAGTCAGTAGGGGGTGGTCTGTTATGTATGCACTGAAACAAGAGCAGAATTACACTCCCACAAATGGAGCCAGTCAGATTTCCCACAGGTATTGTTTCAGGTGCTTTTCAGTATGTTCAGCAGATGTTCTCTTTTATTTGAAAGCATCTCACAGAGATGGCAAAGAAAATGTTGATCTTCATGAGCCTTGCAGGTGATGGTCTGAGTCCCTCCCTTACAGGTTCTTTCAGTTTAGTAGAGATTTAGCATGAAGACCTCTACTTTCTAGTGGGACTTGGAGCCCCTATATCACACAGGAATAAATATTATGGGGCAAATCTGAGGATATTGGCTGTATTATTTTCAAAATACAGATCACTGCAAAGTTCTGACTTCAGGAGAAATAATAGAATATATAAAAAATATAATCATCATCATAATAGTAATATTTGTATAATAGAAGTTAAAATTAATACCCTCTCTTGATATATTCCAGTGTGCATGGAATATGTGTGTATTCCATAGTTCAAATCAAGGCTGATATGTAAGGTTGAACAGAACCACAGTGGGGTCATTGATCCTACCTCCCTGTTCAGGCAGGGTCATCAAAGAGCACATTTCACAGGACTGCATCCAGACAGTTCCTGAATATCTTCAGTGAGGAAGACTCCAAAATCTCTCTTGGGCAAACTGTAATCCAGGTAGGTTGGCTGTAATGAGAGATCAAGAGATCTAGATGCGCTGATCCTCTCAAAAATAATGCCTGAGATAAGACAAAACTGATGGATCCTGTCCTCAGTATACCTAAAAATTTCAACTTACGAGGTTCCTTTGCAAAAATCTGTGCTTGCCTCCAGACTTCCTGCACCAAGGATGCTCTTAATCAGCCAGAACTCAGGGCCGTGCCATCACTTTACATAAAAGCAGGGAAAGGATAAGATTTTCATGCTCACCATGTTATGAATTTTACCAGTTGACTTCTCAATGAAGATGCTGTCACATTTTATAGCTTACGTCTTCCAAATACCCCCCAGATGTGAGTGGGTCCAGCAGGCCCAGCTGCAGTGTGCCAGAACAAAGGCTCATGAGATTTAACAGTCCCTTTACTTTTACATCTGCAGGATGATAAACTGCATAAAAACATCCATCTGGTCTCTGCACAGAGTTTTGTTAGACACTTTACGGTCTAAAAGATAATCCCAGTTTGGAATACAGTAACTTGGGAAATATTTTATTGGCAGAAGAATGACATTTGCAGACTCCTGAAAGTTATAGATCTGGGATTGCTCTATCCTGATTTCATTCCCACTAAAGAGCCTGATGTCTAACTGCTGCAGGAGGATTAGTGCTTCCTGAGAAAACAGCTATATCCAATGCTCACACATGCAGACAAGATTAATTACTACTGTGCATCAGAGTCAAGTAACCCAGTTAAGCTTTAGTTTAACAGTGGGTGGCAACCTTATTTCTGTTCTTGTTTCTGATTTTCCTATGGTTACCAGAGTCTTTTTGCTTAGTAAAACTATGATTTGGAAGTGGAGTAAGTCCCCCAGCATGCACTGAAAAATATCCAATATACACAGAACTAAGAACAATATCAGACTGTAGCTCAAAAGCATTTTAAGGTACTAGAAGCTTTCCCTCCAGTTCTTGATGGTAGCGGTGTGTCTGACTTCAAACCACAGACCTGACAGGAATGTTTAGTCCAGGGGTCCACACTAAACTTACTCAGAAGACAAACTTGGCAAAAAAATGTTCTGCTTTGGTATAAGGGCATAGACACTGACTGCTTTGATGTACTGATCTGTTCCCTCTGTGACCAATTACTTGCTCATAAATGGCCAGTAGAGGAGAAACTCCTTCAGGAAACCTTGGTTGCCTATTTCTCACCATATAAACCATAATTTAAAGTGGGAAGGATTGGTAGAAATGTGTGCTGCCACCACACCTTGGGTTCATGAGCTGAAAGTTGGTGGTCAAGTCACATGCTATGGGAGAAAGCATCTCTCCACTTCCTGTAAATAAGTGAAATTGGAGCAGAAAGGCCTTTTGCCCTTGTAGTTTTTCTGGCAAATATACATCAGTGACAAGTGTGATTGAGGAGTCTTTAACCAGGCTGGGTACTGACAGGAAGATGTGGCAGCTGAGAAATTACTTTTAAGGTGTTCATTCACTAGCACCGGGCCTGACATGTAAATATGCATGACCTTAAAGGAATGATGTGAAAAATGTGATTATGGACTGTGTTTTATAAATGATGTCTGCTGTGGTGAGTAATGAAAGATTCTCACTGGGAGCCATAAAAATTATTATCTAGTACAACATATGTTTAAGTGGAAGAAACATCCAGGAAACCTCATCATGGAATAGCCTGCCCAAAGGGAAAATTTCTTTTCCTCTCTCAATAATTTCTGCCATAATCATATACCTCAGACTAAAGGAGTACCACTACTTTATAGTTCCACATTCTTTACACAAGACTGCGTGTCTAGTTGGGTATAGAATAGTTAGATTCATTCTTATTCAGAGTAAGGAGCTGATCTCAGGAATGTATATTGACAATGGATTCCAGGAATAATTTATGTGCTGTGCAAAAATCAGAAATGGGCCTGGTTCTAAAACATAGACAAAGGCATACTAAGCACTTTCTTCTATCCCAAAAGAAGCAGAAAGTGCGCAGCTAGAAGTCCTACTGCCTATTTCAGTCTTCTCTTCAAAAATCCAAAGGATTATTGTGTCCTGGAAAAGCAACTGATGTGATGGCTGCCAAGATACTTTCTTAAGCTACGACTTTTCATCAGGTTTGACTCTCATTTTGACACCCACAGGACATAAAAAAATTATCGATTTATACTGGGAAAAAGACTTCTGGTTTTGTCACACTGTACGATTCAGTGGATAATCCCCAGTATATAAAATTTACTTGTATTTTTCTTTGCTGTTAATCCTACTGTGTAACATTGGTTAGGTTAGTCTGTACCTATAGCTTGTGCTCCCCAGTAAAGGTTTAGCCATTCTAAAATAGTTTTGATACCAGTTAATCAACACTTTTAAGAAAAAATAAAAATATTCAGGGAGGTTTTCATGAATTTTTGACTTTTATTTTGTTATTTCTGTGTAACTACAGGAGGGACGTGAGAAATCTTCCTGTGACTAGAAACAGTGAGGAAATCACTGCATATTTTTCCCAAACATCAAAATAATACATGCAAATCTAATGAAAGTCAAATTTGAGAGGCAAAACCCCCAAATCCTTGTGACTGCCTTTAAATTAATGCAAGAAAATTTCCATTGCTTGATAAGAAGCATTTTAAACAGTTCCGCTAAAACAACAAGGCATATAGTTAAAAAATGAGAAAGAAGGAAAACAGAAATAGAACATAGCTGGTATTTGTGTATATTATCCTCAGAGAAAGTTTTGAAACACGTATAAATATTTTCCTGGGGTAATATCAAGTAATTTTTGGTTTATGGAATACTGAGACTACAAATTACTGGGAAATGCTGCTTCAATTCTTCCTTTTCCAAACAGTGGCTTCCATTTCTTTCCCCATCAAGGCTGCACCTCCTTTTGCCTCCAGTTTTTCTTATGACAAATAAGACAACCAATAAAACAAAACACTTTTGCTGTAATTCTTAAGTCAGTTCATTTAGCAAGGCACCACCTACAGCCAACTCACTTTCTTTACGTTTAAGAAATCCCCTGGAAATCCCACCAGGTTGCTGTTGGGAGCATGGACATGCTCAGCATAACACCTTCTCAAGGTTTGGATGGGCTGAGCATGGGCAGGTCCACATGTGCTACTGTTCACAACACAAATGAATAATTCTGCTCTTCCAAAGCACCACATGAACAGCTGGAGGCTGACCTGCAAAGCAACCAGATGTCTGTTTACTGTCTCATGTTTGCATTTCCAACATCCCCATGTAATTTCCTTGCCTTCAGAACAGAGTTTCTTTGGGATTGTGTTGCAAGGCTGTCATAAAATACTGGATTTTTTGATTATTCCCTGCTCTGTGTTCCCTGAGCCTCTCTGGGTGCTACAAGTAGATGATTCCTATGCACACAGGGGAATGTTTTCATGGCTGACCATGAAAGTCTGGGAAATCAGATGCTTGTGCATTTAGTTAGCTTGGCAAAATGCAGAGAATTTAATTGACACTTCCATGTTCACTGATGTCTTCTAGAAATCAAGCTGCAAGATCAGCTATTTTTCCTCATAAATATCTAATCAACAGACATTCTTATAGAGTATACTCTCTATATTAGGCTAAATTAGCAACCAAACTACTTAAAGTTCAAGCCTTACAAGTAGTCAGATTTAGCAGTAATAAAGCTAGGTTTAGTAGTAACAAAGTAGTAATAAAATAATTGTAGCTATCAGTAATCACCTATAGTTTAAGCTCCCATGTGTGTGTCTATGTGTACATGTATATATGTAAGCATATACACACATATGTTAGCATACACATATCCATTGGATCCAGGACACTACTAATGGAAAAAAGTATTGCTTTGCATGTGTACACAAGTGCGTGTGTAAGCATGAGTAAATGTACAATTGTGCACACATTTCTGTGTGTATATATATATACATAAATGTTTTCAGGTGTGTGTATGTCTGCACAGCATACATGCATCACATATATAGACGATATATGCAATAGAAATCGCTGCTATTTTAGGAAATTGGTACCAAGTGCATTTCTAGTGACAAAGAACCTAACGTTAATAGTATGTCTCAACAAGCTTTGCTTATTATTTTACTTTGAAATTACTTTCAATTGCCTTTTAATATTCTGTTGTAAAATTGTTGATTTTTTGTGTCAGTTCATAAAGGGAAAGGGAAAGGTTAGCAATGAAGAGTGGGTCAGTTTGCTCCCTGTGACAGGTAGCTGTTAGTGAGTTCTACTTAAGATCAAAGGGAGAACCTTTATTATGTGATATGATCCTATGACTTACATATATTTCTTCTTTGGTTAATACATGTTGTCTTGCACATCCTGGAAAAGTCTGCTAAATTTTGCAATCCTTCTACCTGTGGGTTCAGTATTTGAATCTTTCCAGCTTCCTATTTTGCATTTTGGACATGACATGCTTTTTTAATCTTGGAAAAGTTGCTTTTTACCACAAGTTGGAAAAATGTAGTAGAAAAAATCCAATAACTGAAAATGGTAACAAAAGTTTTCTGTAACATTTCCTTTACTTACAGAAATTCGAGGTCATTCAGGTATATAATACATACTTTTTGTCCCAAAACCTTCAAATATTTTGTCCCAGCTCTTTGGCACTGCATAAGAAGTATTGCTTATTAGATGCTTAATGTGATTAATTATTCTTAAGATAAATTAGAAGCTAAATAGTTATCCAAATAACAGGTGAAAACTGAATCCAAAACTTTGTATAGTATATATTATGATTGTTACTACATTTTTGTATAAACTATATTTTAATTTACTACTTAACTTTAATTTCCTTTAGAAACTGAGTAATTATAAATGGACTCCCTATAAATAATATCTTAAGGCTGAAAATTCATTTCATTTTCACCCATGGTATTTTACTATTTATTCCTTGAAAATTACTGTCTGTATTAAAACCTAGTACTGCTACCAAGTGTAGGTGTTTGAAAAATTTCAGTGTCCTAAATTTTCTGCTGTAGTAACTACGTAGAGTGGAACCAAAGCACTATTGAGCCAGAGGTCTTCAATCAACCCAAGAGGGACAGAACAAACATAAATCCAAGTAGTAGGATTTTCTGGATTTAGAACCAAAAAATAAAAAAGTAATTTCCATAAAGAATTTCAGATGTTTTTTTCAAATTATCAAATGAATTTTCAGATTAAATTCTAGAATGCATTGTCTTTAAAAATGAAGTTTGTTTGATCACTCATTCTCATTTAACCAACAGTTTTTTCCTGAGAGTTTCCTAGTGCTAAACCTTGGAAGTCATTATGGAAACATAATGACTCACAGCATTTGTTTAGTCCTCCTTTTTAGGGAGAACAAAATATCTTCAGGACTTGTAATTATTGAGAAATATCAGAAATTGCACTTCACTTCTAAAGCAATATAATCAAATATATGCTCACTTTGTAATTATGGTAGCAATCTCTGGGTGCTTTGTTTTATTTATTCAATTCCACTGTATTTTAGTGAATGTTTTATTAAAGAACAAAATAATTACATGCCTTTTCAATAATGAACTGCACCTACTGAACACTTTTAATGTTTCATTTTAGAATTCAGAAAACAAGAAACTCTTTAAATTTTAATTGCTGTTTTTCTTTTAAAGTGCATTTACAAAGGGACAATTCTACAAAAGCAGAGAACACATTCTTCATTGTTTTAACCAGCCATTTTTTACAGACATACCGACTTGCATATTCAGACATAAAATTGCTAGAAAGCATGTTCAAAACATCTTAGAATCTTTGTGGGGTTTGGTTTGGTTTGGGGTCTTTTTAACAGTAGGTTTGACTAACATTTATTATGAAGTCACTGAGACTGCACAGTTTACTGTAAGTCTTTCACAACACACTGCAGGTTGGTACATTTGTGTGCAGTAGAAGGGAGGGAGTCAACCCAATTCTTCACTCAAGGGTTCAACTGCTTGTGTCCCTTACAGAAACACTGGGGTCCAGTAGGCATTCTTCCATGTAAATTTCCCATGTCTATGTTTACATTCAGTGTGTTTGACCTCCTGAGTCACAAGGCTGGGTATCTTTTTCTTTATTACTTGACCTCTGTTTTTTAGACACAAACAGTGTCTAAAGAGATCCTTTTGGTCTATATTCTCATGTACCTGGGAGAAGAAAAAGAATAGCAGTAAATGAACAGAGCTGAGATGCTTCAAGTCACTTCAATAATTCATGGACAAAAAAAAAAGGGTACACCTGTTGAGTAAAGACCCAGCAGGAAACTTTTTCAGATTCGGAGAAGGGGAAAAACAGATTTCATGGCTTCATATATAAAACTGATTTGCTGAGAATTTTTTTTAACAATGTTCCACTTAAAAGGATCTCCAGTTGTTTTTTTTTCTCATATGCAACAGTAGCCCTTGAAGCTTGTTGAAAGGCTTTCAGAAGTCTGCCGAGAGACAATTCACTCAATGGGAGTTGAGACAGACACCTAAGCTCAAGTATTTTTTAAATTGGAGATGCCCCTGAAAGTCTATAAAGCAGTTTCCCTTCCTCAATACAAGACATATATCTGCATGCACATGCACAATTTGAATCTATAATCTTCATGCTTGTGACTGTGTCACTGTTCAACCTATAAATAACACGAATATGTTCTAATTTTCAATTAATAAAAACAGGAAAAATGCCTTTATGAAACTGTATCACAAGTGGGTAAATTTTGTCACATAAAATTACAGAATTTAACATGTTTTTAGAAATGTGTTGTTCTCACTAAAATTACATTACCCGTTCTGAATAGAAATCAACCAAATAAATAACACTTCCCAGATGTTATGAATAAGAAAGGAATTAATGAAGATGTACTGATCATGAATTTGGAAAAATCTTAAAAGAAAATAACTTGGGGCTTTGAAAATGAATTATAATTATGTATAATAACATAAATGAATTAATTAATTAGCATGGCTTAACTGTTGATAAATTTAGTAGATTTTTTTAACAATACTTAGTACTTTTCACTTCTTAAAAAATATCCACAGAATTTTTCCAAACAGGTAGCTTACCAGCTATACAAAACTTGATAGAGGACTATCCTCCTTAGCCAATGGGATAATAATTCTTGTGAAACACATGATGGTAGTACACTTTTTTCACATGAGAAAAGGCACCTTAACTGTGAAGCTCCCAACCCATGGAACTTCCTGGGTATGAGTCCTGCTTGTCAAGTTGTAATACACAACAAGAAGATGGTTTTTTACAGTACATGTACCACAGCACTGACTATACACTATCACAGCACGGCCGAGCTGACCTCTTAGGGGTTTTCCACTGCCTCACTGCTGTTGTCTGCCTTCTCCTTTTGCTTCATCCCAGCACTTATTTCCACTGGAATAAAACCTATCTTGTCAATTATTCTCAGCTCAATATCACTATTGTCAGAAGCAGTACAAAAGACGACTTTTAGGTCAAGTTTTTCAAAAATATATCCTCAGCCTTAAATCTTCCAGGGTAATCCACCACCCACGTGACATCATTGCTTGCACTACAGGTCATTTTTATCCTTCATTTTTTACTTTAACAGACTACAAAGAAACAATGCCAAAATGTCCACTGACCACAGTCAGGGTTACAACAAGCAGTCAATTGTCCATGTATTGGATCTGTGTGGAAAGGTTTTAGCTTCAGGTTTGGCTCCTGTGCAAAGCAACGTGAAGTTTCCCTTATGTTCAGTGGTGCCAATGCCTGCTGGCCCTCCACTGGCCAAGGCCAAGCCCATCAGCTCTGGTGGTAGCATCCCTGGGGCAACATAGGTAAGAAGGGGAAAAAAAACCTTCACAACAGTAACATCAGCAGGAGAGGAAACAGCCTTGCAGACAGCAAGGTCAGTGAAGAAGGAGGGGGAGGAGATGTCCCAGAGCCAGAGCAGTTTCCCCTGCAGCCCATGGTGCAGACTGTGGTGAGGCAGGATGTTCACATGAAGCCCATGGACGTCCATCTTGGAGCAGAGATCCACTTGCAGCCCATGCAGAACCCCACGCTGGAGCAGGTGGGTGCCTGAAGGACTCTGTGGCCCCATGGGAAGCCCTCACTGGAGCAGGTCCTGGCAGGGCCTGAGGACCCATGGAGAGAGAGAAACCCACACTGGAGCAGATTTGCTGGCAGGACTTAGGACCCCATGGGAGACCTGTCCTGGAGCAGGCAGTGCCTGACGGAGTGCACCCCATGGAAGGCACTCACACTGGAGCAGGGGCAGTGTGAGGAGTCCTACCCCAGAGGAGGAAGGAATGGCACAAACAATATGTTACAAGTTGTTTGCTTCCCCCATTCCCCGTTGCCCTGCACTGCGGGGGAAGAGGAGGGAGAGAAAATAGGGAGTGAAGTTAAGTCTAGTGAGAAGGCAAATGTGGGTGAAAGTGATTTTTTAGATTTGGATTTATTTCTCATTATCCTACTCTGATTTGATTTGCAATGAATTAAATCAAGTTTTCCCCAAGTCAAATCTATTGTGCACGTGATGATAACTGGGGAGTGATCTCTCCCTGCTTTTATCTTGACCAACTTGTTGTATTTCCTCTCCCCCATCCAGCTGAGGAGGGGAGTGATAGCACAGCTTTGAATCGCACCTGACATCCAGCCAGGGTCAACACAGCACAATCTAAAATCACTTATATGTTAATATAAGTCCTCTCTTCTTAAAAGTGAAACATTTTAACTGTCTACAGGAACATTCATGCATATTTGTCTATTAAACAGGGTTAGAGCCCTTTGTGATAGATTGATGATTCAATACTCTCTACTTTTTGTATTCTCTCTTGGGGCACTCAGTGATCACATTTACTGCTTTCTTCCCACTTTGTCCAGGCCCTCCCTCTTCTCCTCTCCCAGCATATTTTCTGTTTTACAATCTCTTGCTTTTCTGTTCATATTTCTCTTTTTCCTTATGCTCCCATGTCCCTGTTCTAAAATTCTTGCCAGCTGTTAGTTTTTAAATTTTGTTCCCCTACTTCAAAACAGGAAGAGCATCAAGACTCTGAGGGGAGGTGAAGCTGAAAATATATTGTTTTGCTCCTGAGTGCTGTGGCACTAGAAAAGAATAATGAAGGTGTTCTCATTCATGCTAGCAGGAAAGTTCTAGGATATTTCAGTACTTACCCATTTGATAAAGAAAGCAACATTTTAATATATATTTTCTCTTTCTTTGTCAGTTAGATTACTCTTCCTGTTAGATTACTCTTCTTCTTCATTCTCTTTCTAATAAAAGTCTAAGATCACCCATCTTATTCCCAGCTCTTCTTCTATCTCCAGTTTTCCTTCTCTGGTCTCACAAGAAATTTACAAATGTAAGATGAAAATCTCTCATCCATGTCAAAGACCAAAAGTCACACCCTATCCCTAACAATGAAGTTATCTCACAACTTATGTTACACAAGAACATTTGTACTGCTTTTATTTATATTGTAATAATTTCACTCTTAAAATAAATTGTTAATTTTTCTCATGTATTTCATATTGTTTAGCTTTTTGATATGAACCTAATTAGTGTAAAAATATTTCATTAAAAAATATATCTGCCTGTCATTTTAATTGATGTGAACAGGGACGCAGTATTTAAAAATAATCCTGTGCTTTGTTCCATGCTATGATCTGATGCCTCATTAGAGTCAGCTTCTCACTGTGCCTCCGTGAATTCTTTGCAGTCTCATTATGCCAAACTAGGATCCATGAGGCCAAGATGAGGAAGACCCTGATATACTAGGCTCATTCTACTAGCATAGAAGAGTGCAATCCTTTCACCAAATATCTCAGGGGGTTGAGAGAAAGCCCTGATGAAAATGGAGGAAGAAAAACAACACTGAAAGATTAAATAATGTTCCAGCATTTAGGGCCTGGTATAGGACTGAGAGATGAAGTTCAGTGCCTGCTGTCTAGACTGGGGTGGTTCAGAACACAGTGCTGAACTTATCTTAAGAAAAACGTCTGCGTAGAAAAGAAATGTATGTTTGGGGTTTTTTCACTCATCATCTGCATGAATTGAAAGGGAGATTTATAGGAGAAACTGTGGCTATCCTTCACATAAGGTACTGTACAGGCTGTTCTAATTGGACCTCTGTTGAGCAGGACGATGGACTAGACGGCCTCTGGTGGTCCCTTCCAATCCTTGACATCATCCTGTGAATCTGTACAAGTGCCATATTCTCCGATCAGAAGCTGAAAATATTTATAGCAAACACAGCCTTGTCTATATTGACATGATTTGTGTTGTAATGTTCCTGGTATGGAGCTGTTCTGAAGGCCAATTCTGTAATGAATTCATTGCCATTATGTTCAAACCACCTACTACACAGAGTTGGCCTGTGAAGTCAGACTTACACACCACTAACACTGTGAACCCTGCCTGTCACACAAACAATTTACCTTGGGGATGACAATCTAAAAGGGAATGCCCAGAAGTACTTTGTGTTTCACCTCTATTCAGGTTAGATGTAGATGTAGTCATGTACACTAACCTCAAGATATACAGAAGTTTATTTCTTCCTGAATACAACAGTGAGATGAGGCTGAACAAGAGGCAGCAATGTCAATTAAAGATTCAAAAATTACCAAATTCAACATGCCAAAATTTGCTGTAAAGCTCATCCTTCACATCACAGGTAGATATCCTCCAACAGCAAAGACTGAGTCTAGCTTGTGTAGAATACTATCATTTTCTTTTCATACAAGTTTTTAATGTCTGGACACAATGTCTGCTAGATATCTACTGGAAGAGATTAGTGCTGTTGGTTTAGATCTTTCCCAGACAGATGTTATTTCTTCTTGTTTTTCAATTAAAATTTTCCTGATTTTTTCCTAATTTAGTAGGCAGTATTTATAAAGTGTTTACTCAATCTTCAAGCTATCAGATTCAGGACCTCTATTTTTACCTCTTCTCTGAAATGCTTTTGTACTTACAGTGACGTTTTCCTTCAAATGCAGCAGTGGTTTAGCTTTGAAAAATATTGTAGAAAGATAAAGTGAAGGAAATCATGCTGCCAGGGGTCTGGACTATAGCCACATCTTTTAATCTTAACTAATTGACTATTTTATGGTCATAACTAATGGTGCAATGGGTCAGGAAAAGGAACACTGAAAAAAATAAATAAGATTTATCTGTGAAATTAAATAGATATCCTAAAGACAGTTTCATCCCATGCTATATGTTATGTAGAGAAACAACAAAGAATGCTTTGTTTAAATATATATTTTGTAAGAAAAAGCTCTGTGGAATGCTGACATTTCAGAGATGGGGAAAAAGTGATGGAAGATCCCTGTCTTAGACATCTTGATTGACACACAAGAGACACGAGTGATCTTATTCTGTGGAAATAAGACTCAGAACAATAAATGATTCAAGTTCCACTCCCAGGTGCTTTATTCATGACAGGACAGCTGAGCACAAAGGGCAGAGATAATGATCAACATTTCTGACATTGGAGGGCATTATATGTTAAGTAGAGGCACAATTCCTCACAGATCCCTGCTCACGCTTATGTGCAAATCCCGATGTAAGTTTTTCAGATGTTTTCCATTAATGCTAACACAGGGGAACACAGATCAATTTGCCATGCTTGTCTCATTTATTTTGCAGCAAGAAGCTCCTGTGATAGAAGCATCATAACATTTTCCCTCACGTCTGAGAAATTGCCCAGGATACTTTGTGCAAAACCCCATCTGACAAGACAGCCCTCTCACTGTTTTCTCCAAATGAAAAATTATACACCAGAACACAATTGCTGGATCTAGCTAAAACAATGAAGCATTTTACAAGAAAAAAATTACATGTCAGGAGTAACAGAATATATTAGGCATCAAGAGACTGTTAGCAATTATATATAGCACTGTAGGTATCAAACAAATGCAACATTTAGTTAATAGGAGTGAGGTGGCACATTAAAATACAGTACATATCATCTTGTGATAAACATGCTCTGCTTTCAAAGAGCTGCATGGAATTTTAATTAGGCAGCTACTAACACAGTGGGATCATGTTGTAAGGAGACATTTGACAGTCTTTGGGAAGAGGCAAGAATGTTATTAAGTCATTTTTCTTACCACGATAACTGTCTCTTTACTGCATCTATTGGGAGAGAGTGAAGAAATTTTTGACTAATACAGAAAAGAACTCAAAGAATTTGCTAGGCAAGATTGTAATATTATTTTTGGAAAAGTGTTGAGTCTGGAAAGTAGTTTATGGGAACTGATTTAACTGGGAGTCTTCCTTCTGCGATCACTACAGGTTTTGAGTTTTAAAATCTCTTTTTCTCTCTTCTGTTGCAAATAGCATAAAACACTTTCATTTTTCTCAAGCTCTTTCCTTTTTTATTGGTAGAGTCCTTACATTGGGTTGGTTGGTGCTGAGGGTTGCTTGGGTCTGAGAGGGGCCAGCCCTGAGGATGCTCTCTCAAGCAGTCCCTGGTCCCCGTTTTCCCTCTTTGTCTCCCTCTGTGCCCACTACCCCATTGCTGTTGTAGCCACTGCCCAGCAGTCAGAAACAGCACCTTCCTATGCTTGCTGGCACACTGGCAGGGTCTCTGCTCAGTGTGGCAAGGGAAAGGTGCTCCCAAGCTTAGTAAATTGCCTTCCTTCCCTAGTTCCAGATTATTTTGTAACTGCAATGACCCTGGGTAATAGTGCCCCTGAATGTGAGCTTTACAAGGTCTCTCTGTAGAAGGATGATGTTTCCTCATAGGTGAAATGAGGTGGCCAGCTGAATTTATGAAAGAAACAAGTGTATAGGAAATAAATATCTTATGGACTATGCCAGAACTTCAGGTACTAAGAATGCCACTCTTTCAG